>NW_025052461.1:0-10637 GCF_019279795.1 Protopterus annectens | reverse complement strand
CCCATCTTGTGACATGGGGATTTTACCTAGTTTAGTAGGTTCTATAATTGGAGTGGGATGGTGTTTGAAAGCCTTGGCAAGAATCTAAAATGGGCTGTGGGTCACCTTATCCTTGTCTCAGCTTTGTGACTGTGAAAGTTTATCAAGTTTAGAAGACATGATCTGCCTTTTACAAACCCAAATAGTTTGTGGTCCAGGTTGGAGTTACCAATGTCTGTTATAAGTTCCATGATATGTTTCATGGCCTTACAGACCAAAATCATCAGGCTATTAGGTAGCTAGTTCCGGAATTCATGGTGGCTCCCTTTTTGTAGTGGGATAGCAAGTGCTGTGTGCCATTCGGCGACTTTAAAGCCTGAGGTGAGCCTATATTGAACATGGTATAGGTGTGGTGCCAGTTGTTTCTGCGTTCCTTATAGAATCTACCGGATGATATCTAGTCCCATAGATACTGTGTTCCTGGCTTTGATGGTTTTTACCTGTACACAGCTGTGATTCGGCACTTGCATTCTTCAGGTATAAATTGAAATGCTCATGGGTGAAAAGGAAGTAAAGATTAGCAGTGATCCCTGTCTGCGGATGTTGGCAATATCAGTTGGGTCTGTATGTTTAGTGCCGTGTGTATGTAACTCAAACTGAATCTGTGAGTGTTACCATTGCAGTTCTTGACATAACTATAGAATGCTTTGTAGTTGTCTTTAGAATCAGTGATAGTTTTGTTTTATTAACTAGCTTTGGAGGATTTTATCGGGGATCACAGCTTCTTACTGAGGCTGACCAGGGGAGCTCCTCCACTCATGGGTTTTACCTCTTTTGCAACAGTTTCTTCCTTGTTGTGCAGTTTGTTTATGGCAGGGGGACCAACAGATTACTGGCTTCCATTTTCTTGGAGGATAAGCGTCTTGGTTCTGTTTGGAAAAGCACGATCCATGCACTCATGTAAGTGCTTAAGTAAAGGCAATGGTGTGTGTAGGATTCAGTATGTCATAACTGCCATTGTCCATCTGCATGGGTGTCCTGAAGTTCACCACTTCTGTCTTAAGAAGAATCATGAAGTTGTCTTTGGAGATATTTTTAACATGGTTTCCTTTTAATGGGGTGGGGGCAGAATGCAGATATGTAGGGTAATTAGCTTGCCCATGGTGAGAGATCGGACCAGCCATGAGGTGTTGACTTCAGGTAGTGTGGAACAATCGGTCGCTCAGGACAAACCAAACCAGCTGTAACCAACACAAATAACCACAAAGTGAGCTAAATGCTACTCTTGCCAGAAGTCTCAGCCTCCAGATGCACACACAGTCAAGGCACTTCTCAGTATGGAGAATATTGACCTCTCTGTGCAGTAACAGAAACCTAGTTCAAGGCTCCAGAGAGCACACCAGCACTGGCCAGGATACTACTCATTCCAGCTACCTTCCCAGCATCAGAACCTGGATTCACTGCACATAGGGTGGGAATGTATCCATATTTATCAAGGATACCTACACACTCTCTGTACATGCTCTCTACAGGATATGTACCCATGTAGAATGTTGCACAGTAATGTTCTTCCCACTCCACAGGTGGGGCCACAGAAGACCCTTGAAAGACATTCACTGTGCTCTATAGAACCTGATGAGTCTGATCTGCCCAGGTAATGGAGCCAGTCATAATAGAAGACAAATAAATAAAGAACATTGGGGAACCTTCTACACAGTTGAGTACACACCCAGTTTGGCTTTGTCAAATGCAGATCATGCCTCTTAGACTAACGTGGATTTTCTTTGAGACAGTTGCCAGGCTACAGATGATTGAAAATGAGCTCCACACAGCCTACCTACCTCAGCTAAGCAAGCACTTTGACACCATGTTCCACAGTCAAAATTGGTATCATAGATGAACTCCTACCAACCTGGGCATGAATCCATACATCACAAGATGGATTTTCAAGCCCAGCTCACAGATAGATCCCACAAATTAAGAGTTGCTGGCTACATGTCAGACTCTTACACCAGTAACAACTGGTGTCCCCAGGATTCAGTCCTGGTGTCCCCTCCTGTTTGGTATATAGACTTCTCAAAGTACACATGCCAACAGTGTTAGGGATGACTGTTTGTTGGGAGATGTAAAGGGTTTGTCATAATAGATTCCCTGGATGACACAAATATTCTCCAGGAAGGGACTCCTAAGGAGACCTTAGATGTGTGGTGTCAGAATCACTTGGCCTCAAGCTCAGTGTGGAAGAATGCATAGTAATCCCTTTGGTGAAAAGTCGTAGTACCCACAAACTACCACATAGGTGTGTTAATTTTTAAAATTGACAAGGTAATAAGGGATCTGGGACTACATGTAGATGAGTCATCTTTCCTTTGACAAGCCATGTTGCCCAAAGTGATTGGGAAATCCTAATGTGGGCCCACCTAATCAACAAAGAGTTTGCATCAGGATCAAAAAGAGGTACTGGTGGTCTCTCTACTCTTAAGTCATCAGATCCATCATTGAGTACAATGCACCATTTTGAGCCGTACTCAACTAAGCATATCCAGCAGCTGTAGAGACCACAGAGGTACCTCACCAAGAGGATTACTGGCCTCAAAAGGTTGTGTTATGCAACACATCTGGTAAAACTAAATCTCATTCTCCGTTCAAGGTGCCACCTACTCAGAGGCACACTCATGCCTAACATACAGAGTCCATGTCCAACACATAACTGTTGGGGCCATAGCTCCATCTAATGGATAACAAAAATTGAGTTTTTCTCACACACTCCAGTGATATGAACCTCATCACAACAATGAATACAACATGCTCGTGGGATAGGGTACCATCCCAACCACTTGCCTTACTGTGGAACAGAGTCCTAATGTACATCAGACAGAGCCCCTCACTGACATTCTTCAATAGGAACCTTGATGAGTGGATGGGAAACAGACAATTCACCCCAGGCATCAAGCATCGTGCAGCCCCACTCAGGAAAGAGGCCTTAGGGTACTAAACTATTAGAACTAGGTCTTTGGGAGACTATATCAATGGGGTGGTGAAAGCTGCACAACTTTTCGAGGCTAATATATACCTTCGTGAAGATAGTCTACTACATACCTATGAACCTATGTGACAGGTACATGTCTACAGATAGTATGTGTACTTCACTGTACAGTCATGTTGTAGCAACTTTTGCACATGAACCACATACACTGTAATGCTTACAGATACTGGTGGCTGTTATGTACAGTGGGTGAGATAGCACCTCATGTCTTTTGTGCCATTGGGATGCATGCTGGGTGGGAATTAGTCCTGGATGTGGCTCTTCTGCTCATGGTCATCCATTTACACACATCTTTTGCCCATCCATCTTTGGCTTATTATATACTGTGTTTCCTCTATATGTATACTATATATATATATATATATATATATATATATATATATATATATATATATATATATATATATATATATATATATATATATACTATATCTCGTTATATATAGGTAGGTAGCGACTATCTGCCTGAAGGCATTCATATTAGTATAGCCAGAGTGTGCAGCTATCTCACCACACACATGGGGGTTTGTTCCTAGGCCTCTGTGTCATGGAGCTGATGAAGTGATCCATGGTGTGCAGTTCGTAGTTTCACATACACTCATCATTAAGGCTCCTCTGGAAGAGTGTCAGTTAGGGACTCAGCTTAATGTAGGTTGTGAGCCTGTTCCAAAGCAAAGGAAGTCTGTGAGTTAGTAATATATCCCTCCAACATGTTTCTATTTATTGTTTGTGGATGATGATATCCTTAGAGCATGTGGCACAGTGAGCTTGGGTTTACTTCAGTTATGGTACATGTACCTCGTTCTGCATTGGACATGGACCTTGTCTGTTGGGCAGAGATCACCTGAGTAGACAGTATGCAACAGAGTACAGATTATTGAGTTAAATTCAGTCTTATTGCCATGGGGCAACCAGTTTAAGGCCAGTAATCCTCTTGTTGAGGTACTTCAATTGGTCTTTCCATCTAGCTGAAGGTGCCTAGCTCAGATTCCATTGGAAGTGTGCCATGATATTCTGAGTGGGTCTGATGACTGATGAGTAGAGGGAACCTCCTTTGACCTACATGCAAAGACCTTCAGCGAATTTGTGGGAACACACATAACATGATTTTCTTCCACTTTGTGAATGTGTTTCTGGAAGTAGAGATGACCCCTATCCACATGCCAATCAGATCCCTATTATTACCTCCATATATTGCAGATTAAGTTTGGCACCTATGTGAGTATTTGTATGACTGTAGCTCGAGGTCATTACAATTTTGACACCACATCTGTCTGACTGGAGACCCTTTGTTAGGATGTCTCTGTTGTCCCAAAACATCGGAATTATGCAACAACTTTTTTTTGCAGTCATCCACAAACTTTTGCTAAACATAGCCCTCATGTGTGCTTTGACTGTATTCCTGAAAAGTATACACCAGGACAGGTGGAGGGTGGTCCCAAGGACTGAGCCATGAGGACAGCAGTTGTTTTACCAAGCAGAACAGGAGACGCCAGTTTCTTATCTTGTGGGATCTATCCCATGCCCCAGTTGGCAATCCATCGGATGAGACATACGTGTTTTATGCACAGGTTGTTGATTTTATGGACAATACTGACATGTGTGGGATGTTGGAAAAGGGCTTTCTGCAAAGGTCTATGTAGGTATAATATTGGAGCTCATTTCATTGATGTATGTCCTGGAGTGACTGCCTTGAAAACTGTCTAGCAGGTTTCGAACCATGATCTGCCCCCGACCAAACCATAAATGGGTAGGGTTGGGTGTTTGTAGGCTCTTCAATAGTTTGTTTCTTATGAGTTCCATAATGATGGACTCCATGGCCTTGCAGATCAGGTTTATTATGGCTTATAAGACTATAGTTCCCATGATCTGTTGTGCACCAACACGCACTTGTGGAGTGTGCCATAATGTTGCTGTAACCTATTCAGCAGTTTCATATCCTGTACAGAGGGTGAGTCTCAACAAGACTGTTCAGGTGCAGGGAGTCTGTTTGTTTTGGAGTTCACATATGACACAGCCAGGAAACCATGTCATCCCATAGACGCCTATGTTTTTTAGGTTTAGATAGAGCTGTTTAACCATTGTATATGTGATTTCTGGTTTTCTCCTGCAAACTCCAGGTGGCGCGGTAATAGGCCCTTTTGTCATGTGGAGGGGGGGTAAATATATGAACCTGTCTGACAAGATGTTGGCAATGTCAGTCATGTACAGTGAATTCATTTACACTTTGTACTGGACTCATTCTCTATGGCGGCGAGTTTACATTGATATTTAGGACATAGTGAAAAGAACAAGCTTCATGGTTCTCTATGGACTCTTTGGCAATATTTTTGCCAGAACATGACTTGGATAATGTTAGGAGTGCTCATTGTTTTCTTGATGATACCCCCGATCGAAGATTTATTGGATTCTTCTTTGCATTTTCACTTTCTTTGAACAACTTAAGTACTTGTAGTACATAGTTTGATTATGACATTAGGGTCCAATATATTATATGCCTGGGTCTGTTTTCATAACACTGTGTGTGCAAGGCAGGATGTGGTGAATAGTGACAAGTGTCTGGAGTAAGAACTGCAACTGCTGCCAGATATGTATGGCTCCACTGCTTTACTCTAGACATGGCCTAAGTGTGTGAGCATGCCCAGTATGACCTTTCAGTATATTGTTGACTGACATTTGTTTTCTGTTTGTTTAAGTGTGTGAGCATGCTCCAGTATGACCTTTCAGTTATGTTGCTGACTGAAACTTGCTAAATTTGTTTGTATGAGCATGCCTACACTATGGTAAGCATATATATATATACTATATGTGTGTGAAAAATCAAGTTGTTTTTTAACTGGGGCTCACACCTTTTGTGTTTGTACACACATCGACAGGAAGGCATGCTGTGCCTGCAGAGAACTAACCAGAGTCAATTTTCATAGACTTATCAACATTTTCTACATACAGGGGACAGCTATTATTTGTACATTTCACCCCAAAGCACACACTGATTGCACATACGAGTGTACAAGTACCTGAGGGGTACAACGACACCTTGCTCTACACATTTGTTGCTAGGCCTCGCACTGCTATGTCAGGTACTCCATTTCAGTCTGTACTGTTGCCCATCGCCACTGGCTTTTCTGAGGCATGCCACTGTACTACAGACCTTAGCCTGCAATTACGCGCATATGTAGTTTGTGACTTCTACAGCCTACCCCAACCCACATCACACTGCCTGCTGCTGTTATCTGTCTGCATAGGCCTGGGGAGGTTACTCATGCTGCCTCTTCACAGGGCATGATACAGCATTTGTTTGTGTTTGCGTTTGTCTACAATTGTCCTGCTGAAGCAACATTGTTAGGTAGTGTGACCCCCCAACTGGTATGTATGAGTGACCTTAAGTTGTACCTGTGCCAGGCAGAAGGCATTGTCATGGCTTAGTGGTTTCAGTACTGCATGACTATAGTTTACAGTGCATCCTGAGTTTGAGCCCTCAATCACTGCTTTTTTATTTTCCTGCTGGGAAGACCTGACTGGTTAAGGAAAAGTAAAGCAGGAATGTGAACATGTTTACCCGACTCTTGCTTCGCTCTTGCCCGACTTTGGCCAACATTGCCCAACATTGCCTGCGCACAGTGGTGTGCATTTATGCACAATCAGCTTTAAATGCTCAATGCTGAGTAAAATGCTTAGCAAAGTTCTTTATATTAAGCTTAAAATAGGACTCATGCCTTCAGGTGGTGCTGCAGGGCTGCCTTTGTGTTGATGCAGCGTATTACACTCTCTATACATGTTTGAAAACAGGTAGTGTCAAGTTTGGCATTCCTTTTTACTGTATGTGTGGAGTCAGAGAGAGGTGTCATTTCCAGGGTTCCTTGCACTACAGGTCAGTGTATGTGCTATCGTTTACACTCTCTTTGCCAACACCAGTTGCATACTAGAACGTGACCTCCTTCTACCTCACCTGGGGAGCAGAGCTCAGGTTGTTCCTTCCTCCAAGTCCATTATGTGCCTGTTGCAGGCCTTGGCAATGAGTGGGGCTGTTTGGCCCTGCCCCATGTTGTTTATATTAAAGCTGTTTCTGCAGGATCATATTGTGTAGCATATGCACATACCATGATAGCGTTGGGTAAGCATGTAGTTGGTGAGTACCGTGTTGCCTCCACCAGATGTGTCCAGGCACCGTGAACCGTGACTCTGAGCATCCCAAACACACACTCAATTATGTTTCTTGTTTGTGCCTGTGCCTCATTATGGAGTTCCCTGTTGGTGTGTGTGCATTTCCCAGTGGGTGTCATCAGCCACGGCTCCAGTGCAAATATCCAGCACCCCCCACTACTGCGGTGAATCTCATCAGGATATCCTTATTGGCAAATCTCTTGGTACAGCTGCTTCCCAGATGCTGTGATGTGGGAATCGGGTGATAACTTCCAGGGCAGCCAGCACACACATTCATTATTATGCCCTGGGCATTGCACACAACCTGGCAGTTGATGGAGGGGAAGCCCTTGTGGTTGATGTCAGACCCTACCCCTCCACTGGGTGGTGCTTTGATGTGTATGTGCAAGCAGTCTATTGCAATCACTGCCTTCAGGGTATTCTGCTATTTGGGTGGAAAAAATTATATTGCTGGCCAATGTCGTCTCACGGGAATTGGGGGAAATATCGTGCTCACTCGGCATGTGCTGACATGGCATCCAGGAACTCAGTGCAGTACTCCTGGATGCTGATGCCTGTGAAATCCCCATCATATCACCAGTTGGTCTCTGGAAGGTACAACTGTAGCTAGTATTCTTAGGCCAACACATACCTTATTATCCACTTTGGGATGGGTTCCCCTCTGTTGGTTTCTGTGACTAGCCTTGAGGCGTGGTCAGCACAGACTCAACAGGTGCGTTTGCTGCAGGAGGTCCTCTGTCCTACCCCTATAGCTCTCCACTATCTCCAGCTCATGTAGTCGCCCAGTAGGTTACCCTGGGTCTGTACACTCTTCTCCGTCTCTCTCCTCATCACTGTGGGTTGCTCAGCAGCATTCACAACATCACCACCCTCAGCATCTTGCACATGTTGGTTTATGATAACAAGAGCAGCCCCTAACATTTTGTCTGACTTTGAAGTTTTAAGCTTTCCTCTTTGTATATACTGCTGCAGTGTTGCAGAGTTCTTAGGAAAAAAAAACAGGGAAGAATGCTGTTTGCAGAGAGTTTAGAAAGTGCTGGGTTGCAGGCTTGGCTATTCTGCTTACCTGTGTAATTGGCTGATGCTGATATATTTCACGCCTGGCAGCTCTGCTAGTTCTCCTGGTTAACTTCCTACTACTTCTTTTCCTTCCTTTTCCACTTTCTGTTTCTGCCCAGGGCAGCACCGCAGCAAACAAGCAGACTTTACGAAAGTGCACATACTGTGTGTGCTGCGTCGCTTGCAAGAAATTCTCAGATATATTCACGGGCGCGTACATCTTCCTTTGGTTTCCCTGGTTTTCAAAAGGACAACTGTAGACATGCCTGTTTGCAATCCTGAGTATACTCAGGCACAAGCACCTGACACTGTGCTCCAATAAGCTTACAGCCTTTCTGACACACCTCATGATGTTACCTATATTCTACCTCATCACTCACCTACTCCTACACCCTTACACTCATGGACATTGCTCACATACTGCTGGGAAAAATTGGGATTCACTATCCTTATCCCTCCATTTTGCATAGGATTGCCTACTTATGCATGGTTACATCTCTCACACTGGAGCTTCCCCGCCTTAGCCATCACCACTCACTCAGTGGCCATGTTGTCTTCAGCTGCCATTCACCTGCATGGCAGGATAAACACAGTGAAAAATAAGCTACAATTTTGCAGCTATTTTTAAATTATTTTCTGTTTTTTAAAGCACCGCCGCGCTTATACGCGCGGTGCTGCTTCTTGAAAGCATCCGGAGATCGGGAAAAAGTTTAGATTTTAATAATTTAAATATTTATAAATGCCAATGGCCTTTATATTTGGCCATGGGCATAAACTTCCTCAATTATTATGTATGTATCCTTTATTTGGAGCTGTCATAGCTCTGTTTAGCTATCTTGCAGAATGGTACTTTCGTTACCAACGGAGTACATTTCTGCGAATAACACTAATCTTCCCACGAACTAAAAGGTTAGTGTTTTCCTGGATTGTAGATTTACCTCATTTGCATAGCTTTCAGCAGCAAATGAGGCAATTTGCATACCTCAATATAGCTGTCCATGCAAGAGTAGCTTTAGCAGCTCTGGTACTCGTGGCACGCCCCCTGCTGTCTGTGCCTGGATCGCGCCTGGCAGACATATTGCCTCCGTGAGCTCCTACACTTTTCTTTTGCACTCAGTGCACAGCTGGTAACCGTCATTGTCAATGCTTTCAAAAATGCACTATCTCATACTGGTAATCAGATTTCTTCTGTGACACTGGCTGTTGATACTGTGCTCTCTATATTGTGTAACTAGACAGGTAGGTGGTTTAAATCCAGCAGTGAGTATCTACTGTGAGTGCATGTTTCTCTCTCGTGATGTGTAGAAATGACTTCAACTACATATGTGAATTGAAGCTGCCAAGTATTAATTAGGCTATTCCCACCACTTTCTTTCCCTTTTACCAGACACATCATCCTATTAAAACAATGGTGATGTCTTCCATTCATATGTGCACTGTCACAGTTGCAAACAAACATGTCATGTGGTGCTTGCTATTCATGTAATGTTCTCAAGCTTGTGATCTTAGTTCAGTAGTCATTTTGAAACAAGGCATTGTTCCTTAGACTCATTTATGAGTGTGAATGTACATGTAGGTAACAATGTTGTCACCTGCATATATGGTGTGTACATGTATAGCTGGAAATTTCTCTTATAATACTTTCTGTACAGTTTAGAGCAGATATCTCCTTTTGCTGAACACTGATAATGACATTTTTGAAATGTGCCTTAACTAATCCTAAGAATAAGCCTTCTGTTGTGGCATGAGGAAATGATGCCATGGTCTGTAACTGTTGCCTTCATAAGCCATGTGTTTGAATTTGTGATGATCTACCCATTGTGCAAAATTACGATTCTACCATCACATTGACGACTGCATTATGCAACATGTGTTTTTGGTTATATCAAGCATCATGTAATATTTTCTGACAAAGAGACAGATGACACCACTCTTTTAACCAAATTACAGACACACATATGCCTTGCAGCAATAAGATGATATAATGGCTTCAAATACACACTATCCCACAACTGTAGTATGACTTCTCCTTTGGCACATTCAGTGTACAGAATAAAATGTAGTTTATATTAGCACATAGGTAGGTGTTCGTCTGTTATTGAAAATAGTGCCTGCATGTCAGTATACTGCTATGCATAAGGCAATTTCAAAAACCAACAAATTCCCCTAATGTTTTAAAAATTTACAAAAAAGGGAAAAAGTTAATAAGTTACAAATTTTTTAACCCTGGGGGTTTGCCCAACCCAAACCAAAGGTTTTTAATTGATTTGGGGGGCCCTTTGGATTTTTTAAAAATAGGTTGTTTATTTTTTCCAAGAACTGTTGGGTTAAAATTTTTAAAGGATAGGTTCCCTAAGGGGGTTTGGGGTTTACTAAAAAAGGCTTTTCG
>NW_025052460.1:0-10816 GCF_019279795.1 Protopterus annectens | reverse complement strand
TGCTTTAACAAGATCTTTCAATCAATAAAATTCCAATCATCCAATTAACTAACTCTGAATGCATTTTCTTAATAGGTTCTTGCAGACTAGTACCTCTTGTCCATATATTATGACACTTGAGAGAAAAGCATTAGCAGAGTGTGCTTTTCGCATTACTCGGTGGTTTCTCTTCTCCTGCTGTACTTATAGGGTGCTGACATCATCGGTGTTTAGAAAGAGGAATGTGCATCATGTAGTGTGTTCTTCTAGTTGCCAAAAGGGACATTTTTTTCACACAGAGTTGCACACACACTAACCCCCCTCACCCAAACACACACACACACACACACATTGAGCATTTGCAGGATTCAAACCCTTACCTAACTATATTATGACACTTGAGGGAGACGCATTAGCGGAGCGCGCTATTCGAATTACTGGGCATCTGTTCTTCACCTGCAGTATTTATAGGGTGCTGACATCATTATTTATAAAGAGGTATGTACATCTATTACTATCTGTCAGTTAGGGGGATAGCATATATATGCATTAACAGCCGCCTACTTCAGGGTCAGATATGCACATCAGCACTGCCAGGTTATGTTTTATACCATGCTTCGTGACCACAGGACCTGTAACACACAACACAACCAGTTCAGACCACCCCTCCCAAATCCAGGACACACACTTTGCTTCCCTGGGAACAGTGTAGGATATGAAGGTGTTCACATACACCATTACAGTGGTCAACATCAGGTACAGGTATATTGTGTGTGGGAACTACTCAGGCCTCAACAACATCACCCTACAGCCACTACAGTTTGTGAATCTATGTGCTATGGCAGGACCACTCACCACAGCCACAAGGGGGAATACATATTGGACCTGACCATCTGCAACATGGGGACTCTGTTCCACACCAGAGGTAGACCACCATTGTTAATATCTGACCATACCCACCTTTCCCTGGACATCCATATCCCATCCCACCCCAGGCAAGGTCGTCACTGCAAACAAAGTATTTATCAAAAGCAGACTTTGCACTTGTGAAGACTGGGGTGGAAGACTTCAAAGGACCCATTCTGGGGGATTATACAGGACACTCTGCATAATCCTTGACAATTGCATTCTATGAGCATCTGGAAGGTTTGCATTGATCATGCTATCCCAAATAAACCCATGACTCCTCCCCAACAGGACACCTGTCTGGTGTACACCAGCCATATATAAGCTGTACAACAGAAGGAGTGAGCTAATACATTACAGAGCAATATCCCACAGAGGGAGGACGTCTCTGAACAGTACTGGCACGACACTTCAATCCCTCAAAATCATCACGTCAAAGTGTTGACAGTGAAATTGTCCAGACACTGCAGATAAGGCTCCCCTCAGTCTGTAATTGACATCCAATTACTGTTATAAGTCCTCACCAACCCTCTTCCAGCAAACACCAGCCACATGGTTGTGACCTATCAAATTCAACCCCTGGAATCTCCACTGTGTCCCTGCTTGATGGAGGCACAGCACAATTAGCCTCAAACGTGCCTCGTAATCTACTTTACAGAGTGGCAGTAGCTCACTCTTACTGGGAGGCAGACGCCAAGCACACTCGCATAAGCTTTTATTCCTCAGGCAAACGCCTAGTATTGACCTCACACCCATATATGTTTAATTTTCAGATGCACAATATTTGGAAGCCGCATAGACTGTTTGTGGCGGTCTTTTAGCCGCCATAAAGGCTCCCCTGTTTCGTATGAACAACTTGTGTATTCCGTGGGAAGTATTTCGAATATATAGGAGGGATCCACTGGGCTTCACTTATGCGTCTGCGTAGTCATTTAACCGTGTGCATCAGCAGATTGCTGTATTGTGGTTGGTTCCCGATTTCAACATTACAAAATACCACATATAAAGTGGCCAACTGCTAAACTGGAGACATGGCTCTAAGGGTACAGCATGCCCAGTTCAGGCTTTCCGTACGCATGGGTTGCCTGAATACAGGTTCTATTTATCAGTAAAGCAGCATGCTCCAGTGTGAGCTTTCGTTATTTATGTTGAAATTTTGCAGTCCGGCACCACATTTGTGGCCGTGCGTGAACTTCAACAATATTTCACTATAGCGTAGTGCTTAGGTGTCAGCGTTGCATACTTACCGCCCAACTGTTTTGTGTCTGTTCCAACAGGGATTATATTGTGCCTGCAGGGTTTGTGCATGGGGATAGTTTGCATAAGTTGTCAAATATCATCCTTTCATCAGACCAAACACTGTAATATTTGTACTGGTTCAGTATCTTCACTGTGGTGGACAGTATCCCAAGTTTCAGTCCCATCACTGCTTTTTAAATTATTCATAGTGAGTACTACCTGCACTGGTTAAAGGGCCAAGCTGTGCACATATGACCATGTTGGGTAGCTGATGTTCCAGATATGGACTGCTTTCAAACCAGGCTGTCTCAACATTGGGTAGTGGTTCCTCAAGAATCTCAGAGGGACATTGACAAGCATCACAGCGATGGTGCTCCTGTGGGCTTAGCTTTACAAGTATTGGAGAGTGTGTTTGTCCTTCAACACACATTAACTGGATTTGGCTATGATATATTTCAAGGTTAAAGGCCTGCGCTCTGTCTACCGTGATATAACAGTCATACCCAGGTAAACCTACCATCTCCCATTCAATCATCAAGATTCTGAGGAGAAACAATGAGGGGACTCTCTGGCTAACCTGTACCTCGGGAGTTTACCTCGAAAGTAGCTGAGAGCTTCGGTTATGGATCACCACCTTACAGCATGTCCTATGTATGTCAGTGCTATGTTCAGGTCTCTTACATGCATATAGCTCACTGGAATTCAGATTGTACAAGGTGCAAAAAATGTTCATTGGATTCCAGCTTTTCAGATTATTGGCTATACATCAGGCACAGATTGCTTCTTGGGCAGGCAAAAGCGGCACCGTGGTTTGCAGTTTGGTTTAATCAGGCAAACACATGGCACTGCCCAGCCTTGATCCTCCAGGAGATACCTTGGGTTCTTCCAGAAGTTGATGGAAAGGGGTCTGCTGAGGCACATCCCACAGGGGCCATATTGTACCCACCGTAGGCTTATTGAAGGGATGCATCGCAGAGGCAATAGCTTTGACCCCCTGATCTTGTATCTGACCACCTCATGATTAGGTGGGCAGGGCGAAGCCGCAAACTACCTACAGCCAAGTAGCTGGTTGTCAAAATGCAAGAGAGCCCATCAACTTGTGTCCCCAGGTCTGTTGGTTACTTATAAAAGTACCTTATTGGGTTAATACCTAAGGGTAATTGGTGGCACTTGCTGTTTATCCGGCCAGGGATGACTATACACTTTTCTGTAATTAGCTGATGACATGGCCTTGGCACCAGTTGTCTGCTTCCTGGCGTGGCCCTTTTTGTAGGATGCTTGTAAGTCGTGGCTGGAGGGTCAGATATGGTGCCCAGTTTGTAGTCCTCTGTAAACTTGTTCGCATTACAGTCCTTCCATGTTGGCCTGTACCTATGGGACACATATATATACTAAACAAGGGGAGTGTCCCAGGACTCCAGTCTTTGGTAGGGAAGAAGCTTGCCCAGCTCTGCCAGGCCTCGACATGGTTGCAGCATTTCTAATCTCATGTCGTTCTGTCCTTGGGCTGGTTTGCAACCCTCTACCGGACATAGGGTTTATATTTAAGCTGGTGAGTTTGCCCAGTATAATGAACACGCAGGCTGCAGCGGAAGGCTGGAAAAGGTCCAGGATAGGATGGGACCACATTCCTCCCATCAATGGCCTTCCAATGACTGTTTCAAATGAGTCAAACATGTTTAAGGGGCAGGATTCGCTCTTAAGAAAGCCACACTCGGGTAGGGGTCCAGTGTCTGTAGGTCCCAATATCTGGTTTTGAGGTTCAGCGCGCTGATCCTTCCATAGCCGCACCAAGCCGTCAGGATTCTAAAGATAGCTCGGTAGTATCCATTCTCAGGCACCAAATTTTGTGCAGTGGAGGCAATGTAATTTAATTAGGTTATGTACACTCAAGCCTTGGTACATATCCGCGATATATTGGTACTGGCAGTAGTGTTTATTTCACGCCTACCTTTTAAATTCACACAATGTTCTATTACCACCCGCTTATTGATGCTGTGTATTTTGCTTTACATTGTTGGGCCGTTACCCTGGCAGACGGAATATCAGCAATCGATATTTTTAGATATTTTGGTTGGCTTCGTGAATTCGAAACCCTGTCAGTTGTAATAAAGCTGGCAAAATGCGGTGTTTGGTGTATTGCTCAGTAAATATTTACGGATTCAGAATATGGTTCAAAATGAATTCCCAAATAAGGTTCCATCGTGGGTTGCGCCTCGTGATTATCCCCAGCGTTCCAGTACCAAAATTCTCATAGGTTCGTATACTAGGTTATTCGCCCCAGGGCCTGAAGCTCAGCTTAGAGTGCAGGCCGCCACCCCTGCCATGTAATATGCCTATTCCAGAAGCCACTTCTCACGCCCCCGGTCGGGACGCACGCGCGAAATACACCCTGTGTGTGTACATCGCATTCCCATCCACTTGGCAAGACCCCGAAGAGGGAGTCAGCAGGGCTCGCTCCAAATGTTTTGAGTGTATCTTGTTCCGGAAAGTGGAGCCTCGGTTATGGCCCTCAAGTCCTCCAAAAAGCGGTCATCCATTTAAATAGTAAGTTGAGCTGGACATCCTCACTCTCAGTAGCCTCCTGATGGATTCTCTGGGGGTGGAGGCGCGTCCGCTACCCTGTGTTGGACATGGCCTCTTCCTGTGGCTGATCGGGCATACATCACCCCTGAGTTAGTAGTATGTGACTGCATACAGCCGGGGGTGTCTTCAGCCAGGCAGCATACATATATATTTGAGACCCCTTTATCCTTTCAGAAGGTACCCGAGGGTCTTTCTAAACTTGCTGCAGGTGTCGTAAAGGTACATCCCAAATGGGCAGCTTGTACTCAAATGAAAGTGGGCCTGATAAGAAAGAGTATAGTGCCAGCCGAATCTCTTGGTGTTACGTAGATGGAACCTTCTGATATGCGTCAATAAGTAGAAGGCCTCCTAGCTACGATGTGGAGTGTCAGCGCTTGTGCTACCGTCCAGCTCGTGTCCCTAGGTCCCGATTACTTCCATAACGAATGGAGTCAATACCACCGCAAGGTGGGTGAAATTGGTGAGCAAATTTGTGTTTTGGGTATTGCAGGCATTATCTGCGTGTACTCTCCAGGCTCTGGTAGCTGAGGGGGTTCCCGGGAAGAGAGGCAAGCCCAAAGATGCCAAAACTGTGTATGCGCAATAAAGTTTCGGTTTGGCGTTGCCGTATATGGCTGTTCCCGATGTTTGCATTATTGGCAACTTGCATGTGGGCCTTGTTGAATATGGATACTCCCTTATGTCGTTTGGTCCAGGCTTTTAAAGCCAAAAGCGAAGCAGGTGTATGGAACCAGTGCCTGTGGTGCCTGTGAGCCTTTAGCTTCAGGCCCGCAGTACAGACACCACGCCCATACCGTGGAGCGCGGTTTCTTGAGGTTGTGACCCCCGCGGCTGGCGCAGCATTACCCCATGGTTTCCACTATGCTTTGCGGTGTGTCGTCTTTCAGCCCTGCCTAAAAGCGCACCGGCGCAGAGGTATAAAGAAAGCCTTTGCCAATGGTCCAGAATTTCAGTATAAAAGCCATCCCCAAGCAGCGCCATATTTGTCGCCATGACATACATATATTGGGGATCCCCGGAATGACACCAAAGTAAATTATATATAAATTGCCAAAAGTTTCGATCACCGCAGTTTGTTCTGTAGCATTCATTCAGTGAGGTAGACGCCGCCCGGCCCAGACGGCCTCGCCCGCCACAACCATGTCTCTCATGTAGTCCAGGAGTGCACGCCTCAAAATTGCCCGCCAATCAGCACGCAATAAATGACGAACCATATTTGTACTTGAGTAATCTCAGCGACGGTGTTATGCATTTGTAAAAGCCCGTTGCGCAGCCAAGCCAGCACCCTTTTCCCCTGTTCAGTCTGGTGAAATGGACATCAGTGTGGTTCGACTATGGGAGTCACCCATTACAAGCGTATCAGGTATGTTGTTTGTCCTTACGGGCCAGGTAACTAGCACACCAACTTTGTGCGTCTGGCGTGTTGCATGTGTGCTGGCAAGTTTGGAAGTAGCGGGTTTGTTTGGGTGTCTGCTTCTGGCGTCTCTTGCTGATGTGGTCGGTTTGTAATTAGAGTATCCTAATGTTTTTCTGGGTTTGGCGCTCCTATTTGCAGTTGTGGGATAGGCCCATGGAGACTGGGGTTTGTGGTGTGTGGTTACTTTCTCCTCCTCCTGACTAGTTTTTGACAGTGCACTGTTGGAGAGAGCTCAGCCTCCAGTTTGGATAAATGGTTGCATCTCTCACATATATTTGTATTTTGGGAGAGGAGAGGGTTGTCTGTGCATGGGGCAGGTGTAACATTGCCTCCTAAAGATTCATACATTCAACTTGTTGTAGCTGGCCTTAGTGGATTGTGGGCGAGTGGCTATATTTAAGCTGCTATAATACTGATCAGAGCTTTACTTCCCCTTTTGGGTTTGGCTCCTGTCAGCGTAGTAGCTTCCCCATTCTCGTACGGTTTGGTAATGGCTGGGGTCCACGGCGCCGGGATGCCTGTATGGCATTGGGTCTTTTGGTTTTGTTTTGGGATTAGATAATCCATGCTATATTCGAGTGTTCGCGTAGTACCCATGTATAACGCCCTCGAGGTGTGGTCTATATTTTGGGTAATAAGGCACAGGGCTCCTTTAATGGGATTCCACATCGTCAGAGGAGTGAAACATTTGCTTTACACATGCTTTTCACTGTATTTTCTGGCCATGGACTGTGGTCTTCCTCGAATGCGTGTATATCCAGTGTGATTACCTATGGTCTAATCTTACCAGTGAGGGATACACTCTCATCTGGGCCATACAGTACCCATGTTATGATTATCACATCCAGTATGCTTACTCCTCTTGTGGGAGTGGTACGTTGTTCCTGGAGCATTTGGTTTATGGATTCGGTGGAACCTTTTGGCCTAAGGTGTTGAGCTAGAATGAAGGTTCTTCTAGTCTATGTTTGGGTATTTTCAGTCACCCAATATAATGTTGTTTGGAGAGTTTGATAATTTTCATGTGTTCCAACATGTATGGCGGTTCCCAGTGTTAGAGGTAGTCTCTGTAGCAGGCTATAAACTGGGGAGGCAGTTTTTGCTTACCTGTTACTTCGAATCCATGGCTAGTCCATGCCGCTTCTTGTTGTAGTACCAACATGGGGCGTGGTTATCCTTGACACTATTGGCAGTTAGTCACCCTCCTTTTAGGCTTCTGTTCCATATTTGTAGCTGGGGAAGTACAGGCATGAGGTGTACCTGGGTAGTGTTTAGTGCCTCGTGAGCCTTGGACCACAGTTTTCTTGTTACAGGAAATGGGATATCAACATTCTCCATGCTGAGGGAGTTTAGACTGTATGCATCTCAGTGTGCTTAGACTTCTGCATTGGGCAGCATTACATCTAGGTTCTATCCCTTGGTGATGCCTGGGTGGAGGTGGGTTTCAGGTTTCTTGAGCCTTACCCATCCAAGGCACGCTTGGGGTAACAACAGCCTTGGCCAGTATCCAAAAGGCCAGACCGATAGGTGCACGCCCCCAGCAGGTGGAGCATCGTGGTCGTGCCTCAGCATGTCATCCCAGGCTGGTAAAGCATTGATCCCTTTGACTAACAGCAATAATTTAAGCCACCATTGTAATTGATCATCTCGCTCATGGCTTGTGCAGGCATCATGCTTGCAGGGCGGGGATGTTGGGTCAGGGTCATCAGGTTTGTATGTACTGGCTACAGTTACATTGCTTAACACACAGTAATCAAGTGCCTCAGGGTGTGGTGCTGCAGGGCTGCCCATGTTGGATGCACATACCATACCTCCTGCTGCATGCTCTGCTGCGGTTGCCATCTTGGCACCCCTGCCTGGCATGTGTGAGGTCGTGGAGAGAGAGGGTCATTTCCAGGGTCCCTACGAGCCAGTGTATGCGTTGCCGCGCGCCGCTTGCTAAGGCATACCACGCCTCTTCTTCTCCACTGGCAGGCCTGGTGTTGTTCTCCCGAAGTCGACTGCCTGTGGATTACGGCGTCGGTGGGGGGCTTTTGCCCAGTTCTCAAAGTTGGATCCTAAAGCTGCAGCTTGTTTTCGCAGAATCATGTTTAGTGTAAAGTACAGCAATATACCATGACAATTTGGGTACATGTAGTTGGTGAAAATTTCGCAAGGCTCCAATTAGATAAAGTCCAGGCACTCGGAATCAGTGGATTTTGAGCAGCCCAAAGCATGATGCTCATTACATTTCGTGTTTGTGCGCGGTGCCCTTTATTATGTATGCTCCTGTTCAGGTGTGTGTATTTCTGATGGGTGTCATCAGCCACGCCCAGTGCATATCCAGTAACCCCCGCTACCACCGACCATGTGGGGATGTCCCTCTCATTGGCAAATAAGTTCTGGAAAAGAAGCAAGGCCAGATGCTAGATATGGGAATCATGGTGGCTTCCAGGGCAGCCAGCACACAATAGTCGCCATTATTATTCCTGACATCACACATGACCCGCAGTTGATGAGGGAAGCCCTCAAGTGCTTGAATGTAGGCCCCACCCCCGCTTCAACAGGCTGTGCCTGATGATATGGGCAGGTGCTCCTATTAAACCCTACTCACCTCAGGGTGTTTATTGGAAGTTACGAGACGCGATATTGCTGGCCAACGCCCTCAGGAACTGGGGAAATATACATGATCTCCAACATGTGCTGACATGTCATCCAGGAACTGGTGTGTAGTAACCCGGGATGTTGATGGTTGTGAGATCCTATCATGGTCACCAAAGCTATTCCTGGAATGGGTACTCTGTTGGGTTAGGTATTCTTGTGGGCCGTAATACACCTTGGTTTCCACTTGGATGGGTTCCCCCTGTTGGTTCTAGGCAGGCGGCCCTCGGTAATAGCTCATTCGATTTGTTGCA
Organism: Protopterus annectens; assembly: GCF_019279795.1. Lineage (NCBI taxonomy): Eukaryota > Metazoa > Chordata > Ceratodontiformes > Protopteridae > Protopterus > Protopterus annectens. The sequence goes on along the minus strand of NW_025052460.1, from coordinate 1,798 downwards.
GGAGATCTCTGTCCACCTATAGCGCCCACTATCTCCAGCTCACAAAAACCTGGTAAGCGACCCTGGGCCTGTACACTCTCTCTCCTGCCTTCCCATCACTGTGGGTTGGTTCGCGTTGTTCAAGTGCGCATTTGCATTGTCACTCACTCCTCAAAGCGCAGCATTTCATGTCTCCCTTATGACAGCTATGGCAGCCCCAGCATTTTTCAAGTTCTGAGGGAAGCTTTTTCAGTTTTCACTCTGGCTGCCTACCCCGTCTTGCAGTGTCTCTGAGAGAAACATGCACCGTTGCCTGCAGAGCTTTGAACTGCTGGGCTAGTATTCTGCCTGTGTAATTGCTCGTTTCTAATTGTTTTCACCCGCTAGCTCACCACCATTCCCCTGTAGCTTCCTACTATTTCCCCGCTTCCTTTTCCCTTCGTTTCCTCAGGGGGAGCAACGCCAGCATACCAGCTACGGCTGCTTCCTCGCCGCACAGTGGCTTTACCACGAAAGTACATGCTTACACCTGGGCCTAGAATCTAAGCTTTATTCGCCAGAATGCGCTACACACCAGGCGCAACAGTCTTACAAGTCTGTAAACAGTCCCGATACATTCTGCCTTGCTACACATCGCCATTACCAGTCTTATTCAGGCTCTCCTCTAAGTGCACACGGCCACAATCACGCTTCAGCAAAGAAACTTTGATGTTCGCCACAGTGTACACTCCCATTTCTTTGGCTTTCCCATGCCTAAGCCCTGTTGGGACAATTCTCTTCGCGACATGTGCACTGACATTCTTCTACTTAAACACTTTCCTCCAGTTTGAACTTCATTTCTTTGATGATTCCCCCGTGATGTCACCATTCCCTTACTCTGTTAGTGTACTTCCCTTTATCTGAACTCTTGCCACCACTCAGAATGTGCTCATTTGCTGTGATGCGAGGATTCAGTATCCTAACACTCATTTACATCAGATTGCCTACTAATGCTTAGTTACGTGGTTCACACTCAGCTTCCCTGAAAAACTTTCACTGTAAAACGCATGGCCATGTTGTTTTTTGGTCTGCTGGTCCCCTGTATTGTAAACGCATGCATTGTGAAGGTAAAACCTACTTAGGGGTTTAAAACCTTTATTTTTAGAGTATACAGCGCAGCCTGCTTGCACAGGCTCCGCGCTGGGTATTTAAACATTGCCACATATTTGGCCATTGCAATGCTGCCTGTGGGATATATGTACCCCTTATTTGGGAGCCGACATGAGCTCCATTAGAAGAGTTTATAAGAAAACGTACTCAGCTGTCAACCGAGTACATTTCTGCACCTAACACCTAATTTCACATCGGGTTGTTTTCAGCTTCTATGGATCGTTCACTTACTTGCATGCCTTTTGCAAGTGGAGGTACTAACATATCTGATGCCCAGTCCTGTAAGGCATACTGCTTTAGCTGGTCTCTACACGGAATTTCTGGCTGTTCCTGGATCGTTGAAAGTGTCGGAAGTCTACACTACTCTTATTCCATGCAAGTTTCATTGCAGGTAACCTGCCCACAATGTAATATAAATTCGATTTAATGTAGAATACACACAGATGTGATGTAAACAATATTTTTGTCGTAATTAGTTCTTAATATAATGTCATACATGTGTATGTAACCTAACTTAGGATATGCAACTACATGCATCTGAGATAAGTTTACAAATACACACTGCCTTTTACATAGAAATGCAGTCCCGAATAAAGTCAGATATATGGGCATCTCCATTATTTCTATATTCAGTCTTAAATTAGTATATCTCTAATTACAATCTTAACAA
>NW_025052459.1:0-11626 GCF_019279795.1 Protopterus annectens | reverse complement strand
AAAATTTTTAAATTAATTTTTTTTTTAAGGAATCAAATTTAATGAGAGCTAAACAAAGTGTTGGGAGACCATCAGTAGGTGTAATATGTGGTTTAAAATAGCCCCTTTATTATACATACACACACACACACACACACATTGACACACACACATATATATATATATATATATATATATATATATATATATATATATATATATATATATATCTTGTTTCCGCTTACTGAGCTTTCAGAATAGTCCAGTATCAGAGCTTGCTGATCTCTGGGCTTTGTCTTGAATTCCTGTAACTGTTCCATATCCATACTTCTGGTGTTATGAAGGAAGCTCTTTTGTTCACCAGTGGGAGTGGGGAGCACTGAGCAAGCCTATTTTGCCCATTTTGGAGTGGTCTCAACTTCCAGTAATTAGTAGCTCCATTGGCCATTTTGGGTCAATTCCTAACTTTTTCAACCCCTCAGCTATAAAGCACACCCGATGCAGCTTTTAGATAGTAATTAACCTGGGCACAGCCTCCTCGGTGTCCTGCAGAGGATTCAAGCAGCAGAGAGCTTAAAGAAGTGACTTTTTTTTCTTGATGCTCTAAGTATATTTTTGTGGCTTTTCAAGTGTTTACTGTTCTTGCAAAGAATACTGCATTTTCAGCTTCGTTTGCTAGCTTCTATTTTACTGCCTTTAAAACTGCTTTTTGTGTATCTGAACTGTTATTTGTACCCTTTAAAAGTTTCCATTTGTTGCTAATTGTACCTGTAGGCTAAATAGCATTAATTCAAGCAAGCGCTTAGCCAATTTAAAGCATTTATAAGCATTTATTGACTGTTTCTCTACTGTCTGCAAAAGAAAAAAAAACAAAAAATCTCTTGTTTCCTGCTTTATTGAGCTAGAATAGTCCAGTATCAGAGCTTGGTGATCTCTGGGCTTTGCCTTTGTTCCTGTAACTGTTCCATATCCATACTTGGGAAAGAGGAAGCTCTTTTGTTCACCAGTGGGAGTGGGAGCACTGAGGCAAGCCTCATTTGCCCATTTTGGAGTGGTCTCAGCCAGTTACTAGTAGTCAATTGGCCATTTTGGGTCAGTTCTCCTAACTTTTTCAACCCCTGCTATAAAGTTACGCTTTGTGACTTTTAGAGCTTGTAATTAAATCTCCAGCACAGCTCCTCGTGAGAAAGTCCTGCAGAGTGATTCAAGCAGAGAGTGAAAGAAGTGACTTTTTCTTTTGATATAAGTATATTTTTGTGGCTTTTCAGAGTGTTTACTGTTTAATGCACTGTATTTTGCCTGTTTGCTACTATTTTACTCATGCCTTTAAAAACTGCTTTTTGTATCTGAACTGTTATTTGCACTTTAAAGTTTCCATTTGTTGCTAATTGTACCACTGTAGGCTACCATACACTCAAGTCGCTTAGCCGATTTATAAGCATTTATTGACTGCTTCTCTACTGTCTGCAAAAAAAAAAAAAAAAACAAAAATCTCTTGTTTCCCCGCTTACTGAGCTAGAATACTCCAGTATCAGAGCTTGCTGATCTCTCTGGCTTTGTCTTGTTCCTGTAACTGTTCCATATCCATACTTGGGAAAGAGAGAAGCTTCTTGTTCACTCAGTGGAGTGGGGGGAGCACTGAGCAAACTCTATTTGCCCATTTTGGAGTAGTCTCAGCCAGTAACTAGTAGTTTGACACATATTTAAAGTCAATTCTAACTTTTTTTTCAACCCTGCTATAAAGCACACTTTGGTGCGCTTAGAGCTAGTAATTAACTCCACAGCACAGCTCCTCGCGGTGTCCTGCAGAGTGATTCAAGCAGCAGAGGAGCCAAAGAAGTGACTTTTTCTTGATATAAGTATATTTTGTGGTTTTTCAAGTGTTTGCACTGTTTGAAGCTGACTGCATTTTCGCCTGTTTGCTACTATTTTACTGCCTTTAAAACTGCTTTTTTGTATCTGAACTGTTATTTGCACCTTAAAGTTTCCATTTGTTGCTAATTGTACCTGTAGGCTACACACTCAAGTGCGCTAGCTGATTTAAAGCATTTATAAGCATTTATTGACTGTTTCTCTACTGTCTGCAAAAAAAGAAAAAAAAAACAAAAAAAATCTCTTGTTTCCTGCTTTTATTGAGCTAGAATAGTCCAGTATCAGAGCTTACTGATCTCTGGGCTTTGCCTTGGTTCCTGTAACTGTTCCATATCCATACTTGGGAAAGAGGAAGCTTCTTTGTTCACCAGTGGGAGTGGGGAGCACTGAGCAAGCCTATTTGCCCATTTTGGAGTGGTCTCAGCCAGTTACTAGTAGTCAATTGGCCATTTTGGGTCAGTTCCTAACTTTTTTCAACCCCCTATAAAGCCGCAGCTTTGTAAGCTGTTAGAGCTTGTAATTAACTCAGCACAGCTCCTCGTGGTGTCCTGCAGAGTGATTCAAGCAGCAGAGAGTGAAAAAGAGAAAGAGTGACTTTTCTTGATATAAGTATATTTTTGTGGCTTTCAAGTGTTTACTGTTTAGCGACTGCATTTTCGCCTGTTTGCTACTATTTTACTGCCTTTAAAACTGCTTTTTTGTATCTGAACTGTTATTTGCACTTTAAAGTTTCCATTTGTTGCTAATTGTACCTGTAGGCTACACACTCAAGTGAAGCTTCTTGATTTAAAGCATTATAAGCATTTATTGACTGTTTCTCTACTGTCTGCAAAAAAAAACAAAAAAAAAAAACAAAAACAAATTTTGTTTCCTTTTACTGAGCTAGAATAGTCCAGTATCAGAGCTTGCTGATCTCTGGGCTTTGTCTTGGTTCTTGTAACTGTTCCATATCCATACTTGGGAAAGAGGAAGCTTCTTTGTTCACCAGTGGGAGTGGGGGAGCACTGAGCAAGCCCTTTATTTGCCCATTTTGGAGTGGTCTCAGCCAGTAACTAGTAGTCGGAGTGGCCATTTTAGGTCAATTCCTAACTTTTTTCAACCCCTCTGCTATAAAGCTTGCAACGCCTTATTTTAGCGCCAGCCGAATCCAGTGAGTTGCTACTACAGGAGCACACAAGAGCAGCGGCGGTTAATCAAGGTTAAACTATCCAGGCTACCTAAAGTCCACTCTTCATTTCTTCCCTTAGAACAGCTCTTCTTAAACTCTGCTTGTAATCTAACCAGCCTATTCTCTATCTGAAAAGATTAGCTCTACTGGATTTCAAAGTAGTCTATTTCTCTATCTGGAAAGCTTAGCACTTGCTCCTAAAGAACTTTTTACTCAGATATAGCACTTTTTTTATACATAGTACCCCACCAGCCTAAAACCCCTTTTTAGATCACCCACACCCCTCGAAGTCGTTTTCTAACCCAATTACACAAAATTTTGTTTTTTTCCCTTCAAGCATGTCGAGGGGTCAGTTACTAGCATCCTCTCCTGCCCAGTTGGTGAATCTGGGAATATTGAGGCAATGTTACAATTGCCTCATGTACACAGACAACTCTCTCCTCCTCCCACATAACACAAATACTTATGAGAGATGCAGCTATTTAGCCAAACTGGAGGCTGAGCTCTCTCAACTCAGGACTGGCAAGACCAGACAGGAGGAGAAGGCAACTACACACATCACAAAACCAGCCTCACATAATGCTACCAGACCACTGAATCAAACACATAACACACACAAAGACATACTCAGAGGCTCTGAGTAAAATTTACCTAAACAGCAGAGGCCTCCAAAGCAGACACCCAAACAACTGCGCTCAAGACACCTCACAAGGAACACATAAACCACAAAATCAGTGTGCAAAGCAGTCACAGCCCTTAAGGCCAAATACAACACCAAACATACTTGTCATAGGTGACTCCATAGTCAGACACACTGACGTCCCACCCACCAGGCTGAACAAGGAGAGGTCACAGTAAGCTGCCTATCGGGCGCTAGAACCGCCACATAACACAAGCACTTTCCCGGGTCACTCCACGGCAAGTACAAATATGACACAGTCATTGTCCATGCTGGTGTGAACGACCTGAGACGTACCTCCCTGGACTACAGTAAAAGAGACATAGAGGAGCTCTCTGATTATGTAGCCCAGGCAGGTATGACCCTGACTTTGAGCAGTATCCTTCCTTCACCAAGAATGATGCCACAATATAGAGACAAAATGATCAGCTTTAACAATTGGCTTAATGTCTGGTGTCATTCAAAGGAGATCCAGTGTCTGTCTGTCTGGGATGACATGCTTGACAAGCCACACTGCTTCGCAAGGGACGGCTTGCACCTGTCATCCCTGGGATTCCAGATACTGGCTAAGGCTCTTGCCACCCCCATAGTGCCTTTTTTAGGCAAGGCTCAAATTCTAAACCCACCACCCTAGAAAACAAAAATGGGAAGAAACTGAGGGTAATGCTGCTCAATGCCAGAAGTCTAAATCTCAAAATGCACACACTCGAGGCCCTTCTCAGTATGGAGAACATCGATGTCTGTGCTGTAACTGAAACCTGGTTCAAGGCTCCTGAGAGCACCCCGGCACTATTAGGTTTTACCTCATATCATGCGTTCGACCCCAAACCCAGACCACACCACAAAGGAGGGGGTGTATCCATATTCATAAAGGATACCCTCACCTCCAGGTTGGTGGCAACGCATCGCAACCTCGGAAACCATCCAGGTGCAACTAACCATGTTAGCGGCAAAACTGCTCTACAAATTGTAGCATGCTACAGGCCACCCTCTTAAACTCAGGAACCCACACAGCCTTCCTGAAGACACTGGAGGGTATAAATGTATCTCCAAACACCATCATATTGGGTGACTTCAACTACCGAATATAGATCCCGGGAACATTACTCAGCCCTAACTTCTAGCCCTCCAACGGTTCCTGGAGTTCATAAATTCAAATGCCATGGAACAGCTAGTCACTGTCTCTAAGGAGAGGAGAAAATATACTCCTCGATCTCATTATCACAAACATGGGGACAAAATGCTCCACAATCGAGTATATCCCTCACTGGTGAGATCTGATCATAAACTAATCTCACTGGGAATCCACATCCCGCCCCCACCCCAAACAAAAAAGACTACAGTGAAGAACTTCTCTAAAGCAAACTTCACACTACTCAAGACTGATGTGGTATCCTTCTGGCCCCTGTGCCAGTGGAAACCACAACCTGGCTCCATGAAGCCCATACAAATGCCTTCTATAAACACCTCCAGGACTGCATGGATCAGGCAATCCCAAATAAAACCAAGACTCTTTCCAACAAAGGGGCAAACATCCAGTCTGGTGGACCCCAGCCATTAACAAACTTTACAATAAGAGGAGAAAGCTATACATGATAAAACAAAATCCATAAAGGGAAGTCACCCCTGATCATTATTAGTAAAAAATATGAGCATCATAAAAATCAACTAAGGCCAATTTTGAGAGAAAATTGCATGGATTCAAAAAGACAATCATAAGGCCTTTTTCAGCTATGTTAGGGACCTGGTGGAAACTCCCAGATATGCTCAGAATTAGTCCAAAATGATACAAAATCACTGAACCAACAGACATTGCCAACATATTGGCAGACAGGTTCAGTGCAAACTTCACCCCCTCTCCCCCTAAAGGAGAGATAACTATCCCAGCGGGGTGTAGCCTCCCAGACATCTCAAATGTGCAGGTGAAAGCTGCTCTCTCTAAAGCTAAAAAACACAGCATCAATGGGACCGTGATGGTGTCCCGGCTGTGTGCTACACGAGCTAAATGAGGAATTAAACCATACATAAGGCAGCTGTTTAATCTCAGCCTTACCACAGGATACGTGCCCAAGGAGTGGCGTGACGGCAACTGTGGCCCCACTCCACAAAGGCGCAGCTCTATGGACCCTGGTAATTACCCCACAAGCTTAACAAGTCTAGTCTGCAAAGCTGGAGAGGATCATTGGAGCTCATAAACAAAGATATAGGGACTTGCAGACACTGGACCCGACCCAGTTTGGCCCGTCAAGGGCAGATCATGCCTTCTGAACCTAGTTGACTTCTTAAACAGTCACCAAGGCCATTGATGAGGGAAAGGCAGTCCATACAGCCTACCTTGACCTTGCAAAGGCCTTGACACAATACCCACTCGGGTATTGCAGAAAACTTACCAGCTTAAATGTAAACCCATATGTCACAAGATGGGTTGCAAACTGGCTTAAGGACAGAACCCATAGGGTTAGAGTTGCTGGCGCTTATGTCAGACTCAAGTTGAACACAAGTGGTGTCCCACAGAGCTCGGTCCTTGGCCCCCTATTGTTCGGCATCTACTTCTCAGAAGTACAGGCCAACATGGGAGGACTTTGACTGACAAAGTTTGCAGATGACTGCAAACCGGGCGCCATAGTGGAAAGTGCATCGGACACGGATATCCTTCAGAAGGGACACCACGGAAACAGATAGCTGGTGCCAGAGCCATGGCCTGAAGTTAAACGCCAAAAAATGTATAGTCATACTCGCCGGGAAAAACACAGGTAACCCCCAGCCACCATATAGGCAGCAACCCACTAAGCACAGAAGAGGTTATCAGGGACCTGGGGACCCAGTTGACAGTGGCCTTTCTTTTGACACTCACATTGCTAAAGTGGTTAGAAAGACTCTACATTGCCCACCTGATCATGAAGGATTCACATCCAGATCTAGTGGTCATTGTTCCCCTGTACTCTTTCACTTGTCAGACCAGTGATCGAGTACAATGCCCCATTCGGGATGTATCTCACCCGACATCTACAGCAATTGGAGAGACCCCAAAAGTTTCTCACCAAAAGGATAAAGGGACTCCAAAATCTGTCATATGCTGCCAGATTGAAGAAACTCCAGCTCTATTCAGTCGCATACCGTCTGCTCAGAGGTGACATGTGCCTGACATACAAGGCCATGTCCAACCTGGAATTAATGGACATGCTCCACCTCAAAAAATCCAAAACCACTAGAGCAAGCGACCTAAACCTTAGCACGGATATAAATAGGATGTTCTGGAGGGATAGATTTATCACTCGGAGACTCCCTATGCTGTGGAATAGAATCCCGGTCCATGTGAGGCTGAGCACCTCGCTGGCTCTGTTCAAGAGAAATCTTGACCTGTGGATGGGAGACCGTAGGTTTACCCCGGGAATAATCTCTGTGTCACTGCTGGACAGAGGCACAACAAACTAATGGGCAAAGTATTTTTTCATATAAGGGGTGGCGTAAGCCACAAAACTTTGGGCTAGGCTTATAAATGCCTTAGGGCAGATAGCCTAGTATAAACCTATGAATCTAAAACCTATGAACCTATATATATGGGTCTACCTGATAATGCCGACACGCCAAAACACTGACAATGAAATAACCAACACCACAAAACCGAAAGTTCAAAAACACGAAAATTCACATGCCCGACAAACCACAATCCCAACAATCAACAAAACAAATACCTTTTCCAAAAAACACACACACAACACAAGCACACCAACAACCTTACACACCTACAATAAACCTTACATACACAACTATCTATGCACTAACCTTAGCAAACCTAACCCAAACCCTAACCCTAGGTCCGGTACTATCGCACACTTACCGCATACCTAACCCTAACTCACTTAATCGCCTCTATCCCTTAAGTCTGTCACTATCCGCTCTTACCTTTCCAGCACCCTAACCTAACTCACTTAATCCACCCCTAACCCTAAAGTCCATGCACTATTGCACACTTACCTTACCTCAAGACCCTGACCCTAATGTCCGTCCCTAGCCCACTTACCTTAACACATGTCGCTATTCTCAGCATCAGGTTTTCAACTGTCAGTCTTCCCCGTTGTCGATCTTCCGCTGTTGGTTATCTCATTGTCGTGTTCTTTTCAGCTTTCAGCGTATCAGGTAGACTCCATATATATATATATATATATATATATATATATATATATATATATATATATATATATATATGTATATATTATTTCTTTTCTTTTTTTTGAAAACCAAAAGCGAATTGCCGAGAATCATCTCGAGGCCTCAGACCCATTAAGCATTATCATCACTCTGTCTCCATTACCATAGCAACCTGGGGAGCATCTGTTTCTGTTAGTGTGTCTGTGTACTGCATATCAGAGGCTCTGATGCACCCAAGCAAAATCTTCACTTCACTGCAACTTCAAGCCTAAATTCCTCCCTTTTCAGCCGGTAAGCAGCAGCCAGAAAAGAATGGAGAGCAAACAGATAAAAAAAAACTCCCAAGAAGCCATCACAACAAGACAACATTCTTCCAGCCTTCCCACCTCTCACTCAGAAGATGTATAAACAAACTATTCTCTTCCAAAATATCCAAAATCACAGTTTTATCCTCCCCTTCCCTGGATCAGGGTAAAACACCAAATGTCTCTTTCTAATAAACAAGCATCAGAAAATCTTGAACACAATCCGCAACCCCAGCTTCCCAGAGATGAAAACGGCAACATACAACAGCTGCCAGACACAGTTGCATCGACATACACCATGTCAGGCTTAATCAAACAGCACCTGAAGCTATGATACCTGCCATAATTGATATTAACTATGTTTAAACAGAAGAATAATGACATTTGTACTAGCTGCCAGGCATGGCTGCATCCACGCACACCATATCAGGCTCGATCAAACAGCACTCGAAGCTATGATACCTGCCATAATTGATATTAACTATGTTTGGACAGAATAATAATGACATTTGTATTAATAGCTTGGTACTATTATTTAACTAAGATATACATGACATTTCTAAATCATACTTTAACTGAAGAAAGCATTAGTCTCCATGGTAGCATTTTTTTTCAAAACACTCTACTGTTACTGCTATTATATATGATGTTAATTTGTTACATTTGAGTCTGAACTCTGATGAATTTTCTCCTTGTTGAATTAGTTAATTAATTACTTAAAGTATTATAAGTAAAATCAATGAAAAATGAACAAAATAAATATTCATTGAGTTTAAGTAGGGGAATAGAAACTTCTATGTTTGTATTATATGTTGCTTTGTTTAGCTTATATATAATGTAAATAGTAACACATCTTGACCTTCCTTTGTTTGTGAAGAATTATTGGACTCTGTATAAATCATTACTGTTTCTAAGTTGTTTAAGAAACCCTCCTTTTTTAAATAAAAACAGATGACAAGTGATGTACGATATCAGTTGATACTTTTAAGAGATGTAGTTGTAAGAGTTATATTTTGGGACAGCTATCTTGGAATCAATTTTTTGTTTCTTCTTTCTAGCATCAGTCCAAGGATTTGTTTCCTTTATTCTTTTAAGTATAGGGGCCATCCATTCCATTTCTTCTGGGACAGACACTATGTTGTTGTTTTCGATGAATATAGTAGCTTCTTCTAGGTCATTAAAGGTTCTCATCTCATTGGCAAAAAATATTTTTATCTTGGCTGGAAATGTCAGCTGTGTTTTAGTGTTGTTTTGTTTCAACAGTGCTTATTGGCCAGAAACCCCACAGAAGCGGTACTGCCCCAGAAACAGCCTAAAATGAGAGTAGAAGAGGAGCCCAGCTTAGAAGAAGTAAGAGCAGCACTAAGGAAAATGAAGTCAGGGAAAGCTGCAGGCTCAGATAAGGTCACAGCAGATATGATAAAGATGCTGGGTGAGCTAGGGGAGAAATGGCTCCTGAGGGTACTAATTGCAGTGTGGAGAGAAAGGCGTATCCCAGATGACTGGAGAATAAGCATACCTGTGCCAGTGTACAAGAACAAAGGGGACATCCACAACTGTGGACAGTACAGAGGCATCAAACTCCTACCACATTGCATGAAAGTTCTGGAGAGGGTGATTGATAAACGGATATGCAGAGTAGTAGAATGTAAGATGGGAGATGAACAGTTCGGATTCAGATCAGGATGCAGCACAATTGACCCGATGTTTGCAATGAGACAGATACATGAGAAGAAACTAGAGAAGAGGAGAGAGTCAAACTGGGCTTTCCTAGACTTGGAGAAAACATATGACAACATCCCAAGAAAGCTGATCTGGGCAGTACTGCGGTGGTTTGAAGTCCCAGAAAACATTGGTAGAATTAGTACAGGCTATGTACAAGGACCCAGTGACTCAAGTATGAACAGTGTTTGGCCTCACTGAGGGGTTCCCAGTGGGAGTGTACACTCAGGGTTCAGCTCTGAGCCCACTGCTGTTCATACTGGTAATGGACTACATCAGCAAACAGGTTGGAGGGGTTGTGAGAACAAAGCTGCTGTATGCAGAGACGATGTGGCAGTACAGGCAGACTCTGATTCTAGAACTTCAGCAAAGGATAGGAGAATGGAATGCAAATCTGAAGGCACATGAATGAAACTAAGCACAGATAAGACAGTGGTAATGGCAGCAGATTGGGAAATCAGAAGAAGCTGAGAATAGAGATAGATGGGAAGATAGTGAACAGGTAAAACAGCTGTCTGGGAGGGGTGAGAGGAGAAAGGTAGTCCTTGTGGAAGAGGTCAAAGCTAGAATCAGAGGGGCTGCAGCCAACTGGTATATAGAGTATCAGGTGTAGTATATGCATAGAAGAATGCCAAAGAAGCTGAAATAAGTGCAAGACAGTGGTGCGACCAGCACTACTGTATGGTACAGAAACCTGGGCAGTGCAAAGGTAGAATGCTGGAAGAATAGAGGTGATGGAAATGAAGTGCTTGGAGAAAGGTGGTAGGATGCACACTGCGGGATGGACAGTATGAAATGAGGACATAAGAGCAAGAAGCCAAAGTAGCTCCAATTGCAGAAAAGATCAAAGAAAACAGATTACGATGGTATGGGCACATGTGTAGAAAAGCAGAAGACAATCTGGTGAGGGAGATTTGGGACAGACAGGAAGAAGGTAAGAGGAAGTGAGGGCGTCCAGCAAAGAGGTGGATGGATTGTGTGAGAAAGAAGATCTACAGTCAAAGGCATGAGTGTTGAAGGAGGCAGGAGAGTGGCACTGAATCGAGAGAGTTGGTGACAGTTAATACGATACCCCGACCCCATAATAAAATGTTCTTATATTAATATACTAGTTTATGGAGCTCTCAAAATTCACTGCTCTCAGTTGGCCTCTAGGCTCCGCCCCCTAAATTTGGTTGATTTTACTCAGTACAGGAGTCCCTTTGTTAAGGTTAGCAACAGTGTATCTGACACACTTGATTGAATTGCATTTATCACTCTGTGCAACTATTTTTTCCCTTTTATCATAGAACCTGTTTATATTTTGATTCCAATTATAGGGGTTTATTTTTAAATTTAGCATCATATTTACTTGGGGAAGAACAGATGCATTGATAGAACTATGTACAGATGTGTAGACTTTGGCTGTAGAGCTTTTCTGTATTTGTAGTAGGGTCACCACACATTGGAAGGAGATGTTTTCATTTATTTCATCCAAGTCATCACTCCATTTTAATAAATTAGGTCATAGCATAATCTCTGAATACTGAGGTATTTGAAAAATGCGCCACTGGCTTCAGTCTTATGGCAAGTGTGACTGATTTATGATCTGATTTGACTAGGATGAAATTACAACTGGTGGGGAAACAGAGATTTCCCATACTGGTGAGGACGGTTGAAGATTTTGTCTCCCCTTTTTAAAAAAAAAAGGTCCAAATTTTATTTTGGTCTAAATTCTGGGCAAGTTGGGAAAACTTTATTTTTTTTAAA
>NW_025052458.1:0-10959 GCF_019279795.1 Protopterus annectens | reverse complement strand
GGACTACAGCTGAAATATGGCCAATATATGTGGACAGTCTGACACACTCGAGTCAGTCCAGAGGTATACACAGAACCCCTTCATGTTAACAGCCATGTAGATGGGTATAACACATACATACCGGTATACATTTGCCCCCATAGGTTATGCATTCATACACCCCTGTCTGTCCTGACACATAATAACTGCTGGTACAGAGGTACCATGGCAACATACTATCCACTAGTTAGTGACATACAACTGAACAGCATCCCACTGCTTTGACAGACATGACTGTTATGGTGGCCAGGCAGTAGTAGATCTGGCAAGTATCTGGACATGACAACCCACTGGATAAGTACAGTAAGCTGCTAGGCATGTAACAAAGCACAGTGCAGGCTACAGGCAGACTGACCCAACACTGGGCTACATTTCCTATGTGGGAATACACATGTACCTGCATAGATAGCAGGCTCTACAGGCATGTCACATCACAGAGTAACAGACACCTGTGTGAAAGTTCATAATCACAACCAATGTGAACACAGCCACAGCCACATATGGTACGCTAGCATACTATTACAGTATATGGACTATCTGATGTACACCACCCTTATATGGACCACTCATACAACAACCCTACATATACTGGGCCACTACACAACGTGGTCCGATGGCTGTCTGTGGTTTGGGACATGTTTGTGTCTGCCCCTACTAACATGTAAGCTGATAGGGTGACATACAGTGGAGCAGCATGTAACATCAGACAGAACAGGACCAAGAACAATGACATCTACCACAGTCTCTACACAGGCCATGGTACATATGCACTCTGCACACACTGCTGACAATTACCAAGCCTACACATACCTCAGTACTGTGCACACAATCACAGAATGCCCAGGCTATGTCCTCAAATATAACCCCTACTATACATAACATATGTAGCAGTCCGATATCCAACTGGCTTATCAGATATGCTGTCACTGAATATGGTGTACAGAACATATGCACCCCCTACTGCATGACATATGTACAAAGGTTGACAGGGTTGTGGCTGGAGGCACCAACACAGGCCCAATACTGACATGTCACTGTGATGACCTCATACATTTCCTGTCATAACAGGGTTTGATACAACATATGTCCTATAAGGGATATGACATCAGTAACTCTCCTGGCTGTCACCATCAACTGACTGCAATCCTCGCACTACCTTCTGGAGTTGAGATATAGGTGCTCTGTGGGTAACACAAGGAACACAAGGCACCACACACTGTCCAGTCTGTAGATGACCCTACAGATGGGGATTTCTCATAAACATAGCATTGACATGACAAGTATTAAAATGTGTAGAACAGCCATACCCACACACACCATGTTAAACCAATAGTAACCCAACTGCAGTATAGCAGCACTTACAGTGTGTAGTCTGGACAGGCACATCCCCCTCCTGTGTGTTGGCCTTTGTCCACAGTGTATGTTGTCAGAGGTAAGTCCACAATCCATCTGTGATGCTGTTTGCCAAACAACAGATCTAGTTCCTGCTCACAGTGAATGAAAAGGCCCAACACCAACAAGATGTTCCTAGATATTGGAGTGTATTTCCATGCAATTGGCTATGAGAATGTTACCACAGCTGTTCCACAGTCAGATAGAGGATGGCTGTAATCTGTGCAGAGGCCATCAGCTGATCATGAGCATCACTGACCATACACATGCCACTGCCTGAGCAAAGCAGGTGCAAGTATCTACATCCACCAGAGAGGGAATGAGAGAGGCAGCCAGAGGTAAAGATAAGTCAGGGTGGGTTGAGAGAGTAAAAGGTAAGCATGTTTGTGTCACACACCTACCAGTCCAGGGTATTGAATCTGTGACGGACTATGTACTGATATCACATCTGTTATCCCTGTGCAGTGGATATTGTGAGTTATGTTAGGGGCACCATATAAGAAATATTAAAAATACACTCAACATTGGGTCCAGTTGTTGCACACTCACAACCACCAGCACACAGGATATGAATGACAAACATCAACACATTAATATACATACCTGTCACATTTGGGATTAGAACCCCCTACCTAACTAGCTGTTGCACTACAGCACTATGCCATTACAGAATATGCCATGGAGATTACTGGAGTACTCTTTCCCCAAAGGTTTATTTCACAGTGAGTGACATCAGCAGGACTGCCAAAGTAGAGTGAATGAATTGCAGTGAGTGTGACTAGCCAAACATGCAGTGCTCTCTACACAGGCACAAGAACAGACACAAAAGCATCCACAACTCTCATGTGTGGAATAGAACCCTTACCAGAGTTTCATATCACACTACAGCATTACGCTGTTATAGCATGCACCAGAGAGACTGCTGGAGTACTCTTTCCCCATAGGTGTACTTCACAGTGATTGACAGCAGGATTGCCAAAGTAGGGCATTTGAATTGTATTGAGTGGGACTAACCTAAATTGCCCTAATCAGTCTGTATGCATTCACTGCTGTTCTGGCCAGAACAAATATAACCTGCCTTTGCAGGTCATGAACACAGGATCCTGTACACTATAGTCACAGTAATTAACCACTAAGCCATCACAACAGTACATGGGGCTGAGGTTCCACCAAATGAACCCCACCATAGCCTAATCAAACTGAACATGTGAAAGGAATGTATATACAGTTGTCTGTAAAATGTAAAAGACCTCTTCAAGGCCAACGTCATACTACTCAAGGCAGAAGTGACAATGTTTGTGACACCCACGGAGACAGGAGATGACAGTTCAACTGATGAATCCTGCACTACTGAGGCACTGTATGAGCACAGCCACTTGTGCATTATTCCTGACATTCCACATAGAACCATGATGCTCACCTCCCAAAGAATCAAGCCAGTCTGTTGGTCTCCTGCCATTAACAGAGTATGCAACAGACGGTAGACACTGTTTAAGAAAAAAGGATATTCCAAGGATGCAAACAACTCCCTTTCCAGCCCCAGTAAAATGTTGAGATCCCTCATGGAATCCTCCAAAGCTGATTATGTAACTAAAATCACCACAGATTCCATGGACAACTACACAGCATTCTATAGTTCTGTCTGAATTCTAACTGGCAATGCTCAGAAGTGCTCTGAGCTGCAACAGAATGCCTTTACATAGACTCCTCCCATGGAATGTGCCAATATTCTGGCAGATTGCTTTAGTGCCACATTCACGTCCTCACACCCCCGAAAGGACCCATGTCAATATGTAAAGGGTTCCAATGCCTAGTAATCATGGCCACACAGGCAGACAATGCACTACCCACAACTAAGAATACAGCATCCATGGGACCAGATGACATCCTGGGCTGTGTACTACCTGAACTACAAAATGGAATGGCAACTCACCTAACTGGCATGTGTAATCATAGCCTCGCATCAGGCCTGGTGCCCACTGAGTGGCACACAGCTGCAGTTGCCCCACTCCACAAGGGTTGATCCACCTTTGATCCCTGGAACTACCGTCACATCAGTCTGATGTGCCTGATCTGCATGGTCATGGAATGTATTATCAGGGATGTGTTGAACGCAGACATTGGTAACCCTCAAACAATGGACCCCACACAGATTGGGCTCATGGAGGCCCAGTCTGGTCTTCTGAAACTGATTGACTGCTTTGACTCAGTCTGCACAGCTGCTGAAGAGGGTAAGGCAGTTCACAAAGACTATGTGGACATCGCCAAGCTCTTTAACACCATCCCCCAGTCTGGAAACATAGATTAACATACTAATCCAGCCACACATCCCTATGCCACTCACTGCATTTCCACATGGCTCACTGGCAGAACCCAAACTGTAGGTGTAACTGACTCCAACTCCATCCCCAGATAAGTGACAAGTGGAATAACTTAGGGTTCAGTCCTGGGACCACTGATTTCTGGCATCTACATCTCTGAGGTACAGGCCAACAGTACAGGACTCTGGCTAACAAATGTAACAGATGACTGCAATATGGGAGTCATTATGGGCCTGACTGTCCTGCATGATATGTTAATGATACCAGTCTGACATCATACAGGTAGGATGGAGTACTGTTAACATCTTGTGCTCTTGCTGTATAAGGTCCTGGTTATGGGATCTGAAACAGTTGGTAGTGTTTTGCAGGGCAGATGTGTTTGGCTGTGGGGGGGAAGTCCTATTCGTGCATGACATATGTTGTTTGTGCCTGTCAGCCCCATTAATGGAGCATGTGGACATATATGTTTTATATGTTCCACTTTTATCTACAGATGTATGTCTGTATACCTATATATCACTATATATATCTGCTTGCATATATATATGTGTGTGTGTGTGTGTGTGTGTGTGTGTGTGTGTGTGTGTGTGTGTGTGTGTGTGTATATATATATATATATACTATATATATATATATATATATATATATATATTACAGATATATCAATATGTTGTATCAGTTTAGACACACATGTTTATGTTTTCACAGCCACAATACATCTACATGTTGGAATACATTCTCTGCACTGTTGTATGACTGAGCTGGATGATGATATGTTTTGTGAATACAGCATGGTTATGGATATCTGAGATGGCTTAGAAGCAAATCACTCAGGTTGGTGGTGCATGGTATCCCGGGTTTGAGCTCAGCAGCAGGTTGTTTATTTTGTTGCTAGGCAGAACAAGGGAATGATGGTGATACAGAGTGATTTAGACACTTTTAAAGCAGTTGTACATAGGTTTGCAGAGGTTTCTGCCGTGAGGTAAGCACTGCTAAAGTCTGGTTACAGTTTCTTTTATACTCAGTTAGCTGCTGAATTGCTTAACCTGTGTAGGCATTGCTTAGCTTGCACAAACCCGCTTTCAAAAGCTGCTAACAACTGCTTTGGCAGTTCCCTTAATCACTGTGTGCATCCAATGGGCAGTGTTCTGCCCAGCAACAAAGCAACAGCTACTGCAGGGCTCAAACCAAGGACCCTGCACACCATGCAAAGTGATTCAGCTCACTCAAGCCATGACAGGCAAAGAGGTTTGATGTTTGCAGTAAACATATCATCCACTTCAGTCATGCAACAGGTACAGGAGAATGTATACCAACATCTAGATGTGTGTGTACCCTCATATTAACATCTAAACAGATACAAACATATCTAGATATGTCGATATATATATATATATATATATATATATATATAAATTCTAAAGTATATACATATATCAATATATGTGCACATGCATATACATGCATATGACCACACTTAATATATGTGTTCACACCCATATGTCTACATATACACAGTAATTTACATATGTACGCAGATATATATCTATGTAGGTGTATACGGACCTAGTTTTATATAAATATACAGATATATATATTGATATATATGTATATATATAGATATGTATATATATATATATATATATATATATATATATATATATATATATGTATGGTTATATATATATATATATATATATATATATATATATATATATATATATGAGCAGATGTGTCAATCTATATAGGTATATATGGCCATACATTTGTAGATACAGCAATGGCAGATTAACAAATACACATATGTCCACTTACGCACGTGTAATGGAAGGTTGTGAGGCCCCACACACTATACTGTCTTGTAAGATTAGACATCCCCACAGCAGCTGAACAAGTGGCTGGCCTGATGCACATGTATGGGTATGGCTTTGCACCCCAACCTCCTCGGCTAATTTCTTACATCTGTTATTCCTGTATGGTTGACATTGTGAATACATAGTAGGGCCTCCGTCAAAAAGAAATAAGCAACAAAACCCCTCCACATTGCCCAATTGTCACACACTCAACTCTACACAGGATATGACTTGAAAACAATTACACACACACACACACACACACATCTGTTATGTCTGGGAGTTGAATCCCAATCTAACTAGTTTATTACACTACACAGTTATAGATTACCGCATGCGGACATTGCTGTAGTACTTTTTCCACAAAGGTGTATTTCACATTGAATTACATCATCAGGATTACCAAAGAAGGTCATTTTAGCTGTACTGTGAGTGACACATAGAAAACATCCAACTGATGTGATGGGTATAGAACCCCATGACCAAGGTCTATATCACACTACAGACATGGAGCTGTTATAGGACACACACCACAGTGAGGTACTAGAGTAGTCCTTCCCCAAAGGTGTATTTCATGAATGAAACATCAGCAGGATTGCCAAAATAAATGGGCATTTGAAAATGTACTGTGAGCGAGTAGCCTATATTTGCATTCCTCCATGCACAGACATTGGAATACACACAAAACATCCAGAACTTTGCCATGGGTGAAGAGGGAATCTGCCACAGTTCTAGATCACACTACAGCTGCACGCAGTTACAGGAAGTGCTACAGGGTGTGATTACTGACCCACAACCCTTCCCAGAGGTGTATTTCTCGTGTGGGTGACATCTGTAGCAGCCCTTGCCAAAGTTGAGTATATGAATTCTAAGGAGTAGCAGTACCTCTAAAAAGCATTGCTCTCTACTCAGTCTCGAGACTTTTTACACATTATTGTGATTCACACACCAACACACACACAGTTCATGAATCTGGGTTAGAACACCTACCTAACTACTTTATCATACAACAGCTGTATGCAGTTACAGGACACGCTACAGGGATTACTAGGCTATTACTTTCCCAGAGTTAAACTTCATTGGTTGACATCAGCAGCCTACAAAGTTGAGCATACTTCGAATTGTACAGTGTGTGAGTGGCCTAAAAAGCATTGCTCTTTACACTCAGTCAGACACACATACACACACAGATTCAAACATCGTCACACACACACACAGTTGCCAAGTCTGGGGATAGAACACCTATCTAACTACTTTATCACACAACAGCTGTACACAGTTACAGAATGCACTACAGGGATTACATCAGCAGCCTTGCCAAAGTTGAGTATATGAATTGTACAGTGTGTGAGTGGCCCGGGTTAACAATGACCACCACCAGTACTGTTAGCCAACAGGGTGCTGGCGGAAATTGGACTACTGTTGGCGAAGGAGAAGGAGAGGGGAGCATGCCCAAAGGCAGGAAGAGAGGAGGAAGGTTAGGGTGAAGTAGTGAGGATAGGAACTTTGAATGTTGGTATGACTGGTGCCAGAATATAGGGAGAGAGGCTAGCTGATATGATGGAGAGCAAGCGAAGGTTGATATATTAGGTGCAAGAGACCGTAGATGGAAGGGAAGTAAGGCCAGGTGTATAAGAGGCGGGTTCAAATTGTTCTCATGGGTGTGGATGACAGGAGAAATGGGGTAGGGGTTCATCTCTAAAGGAACAGTATGCCAAAAGTGTTTTGGAGGTGAAGAGAGTGTTTGATAGAGTGATGTTTATGAAGCTTGAAATGTTGATGGTGTAATGATGAATGTAGTTAGTGCATATGCTCCAGAAGTTGGGTGTGCAATGGAGAGAAAGAAAAATTTTGGAGTGTGAGTTAAGGTGAAGTGGTGGTGAGTGTACCCAAGGGTGAGAGACTAGTGATTTGAGCAGACTTCAATGGGCATGTTGGTGAAGTGGAACAGAGGGGATGAGGAAGCATGGGTGAGGTATGGTGTTAAGGAGAGGAATAATAAAAGGTCAGATGATTGTGGATTTTGCTTAAAAGGATTGGACATGGCTGTGGTGAATATGTATTTTAAGAAGAGGGAGGAGCATAGGGTGACATACAAGAGTGGAGGGAGAAGATGTATGACAGGTGGATTATATCCGTCCTGCATAGGAGGGCGAGTCTGAAGGAGATTGGAGACTGTAAAGGCGGGTGAAGCCAGGAAAAGTGTGAGTTAAGCAGCATAGAGATACAGGTGGTGCTGTAGAATCGACGTTGGTGATCAAGGAAAAGGAGGAGGAGTGTGAAAGAAAAATAAGGATTAAATGGTGGAAGTTAAAAAAGGGGCCAGAGGTGGGAGTTCAGGGAAGAGTGGAATAAGACAGGTACTAGGAGGCAGTGAAGAGTTATCGAATAGCTGGGTAACTACAGGAGAACTAGGTGAGGGAGACTGCTAGAAAGGTGCTTGGTGTGACATCTGGGATGAGGAGAGGAGGACAAGGAGACCTGGTGGTGGAATGATGAAGTACAGGAGAAAGTATACAGAGAAAGAGGCTGACGTAAGAAGAAGTGGGGTTGTCAAAGAGATGAAGAAAGTAGGCTTATGAGTATATAAGGAGATGTGTCAGAAGGGCAAGAGAGAGTTTGGCAAAGGCTAAGGATAAGGAAATATGGAGGACAAAGTTGTATGAGATTGGACACTAAAGAGGAGAAAAGGATTGCAACCTTATTGGCTAGTCAGAGGAACAGAACTGGGAAAGATGTGCAGCAGGTAAGGGTGATAAAGGATAGTGAGGGAAACGTACTCACAAGTGAGGAGAGTGTATGTTGAGTAGATGGAAAGAGTACTTGAAGGGTTGATGAATAGAGAATAGAGAGAAAGGTTGGATGATGTGAGATGGTAGATCAGGAAGTGAAACAGATTCACAAGGTTGAAAGAAAGGACAGCTGAAGGATGAAGAATGGAAGGCTGTTGGCCCCAGATGACATACCAGTGGAAGCATGGAGGTGCTTGGGAGAAAGCCAACAGCGATTTTTAACAGTTGTAGTAAATTTTGAAAAAGACAGAGGATGCCTGAGGTGGAAAGGTGTTTTCCGTTACCTATCACACAAGAATAAGGTGGTATTGCAGGCCGCAGTTACACAGAGGGATAAAAGCAGTCAGTCACAACACATTTATGGGAAAAGAGTAGTGAAGGGAGGTGATGATTAGTGATCAACAGTATGGTTTCTAAAACTACAGATCTGTCTTTGCTCTAAGTGTTGTTGAATACAGAGAAGGTCAGAAGGGGTTGTATTGTGTCTTGTGGACTTAGAAAAGCATATGACAGGGTGCCTAGAGGAGTTGTGGCATTGTATGAAGTCAGGGTGGAGGTAATGGTACAGGATGTAGGAGAGAGACATTGGTGAGGACTGCAGTTGACAGATACATTTAAGGTGGAGGTGGGATTACATCAAGGATCAGCTCTGAGCCCTTTCTTATTTGCAGTGGTGATGGACAGGTTGACAGATGATATCAGACAGGAGCATGATGCAGAGGACAGGAAGAAATGGAAACAGATGATCGCCAGGGAACAGCCAAGAAGAAGAAGACAGAGGCAGTGGCTAAAAGCATTGTTTTACTCAGTGACACACACACACAATTGCTAAGTCTGGGGTTAGAACACCTACCTAACTACTTTATCACACAGCAGCTGTACACAGTTACAGGACACGCTACAGGGATTTCTAGGCTACTACTTTCCCAGAGTTGTATTTCCAGGTGATTGACATCAGCAGCCTTGCCAAAGTTGAGTATATGAATTCTACGGACTGTAAGTGGCCCTAAAAAGCATTGCTCTCTACTCAGTCAGACACACACACACACAGGTTCACACACCAACACACACACAGTTGCCATGTCTGGGGTTAGAATACCTACCTAACTACTTTATCACACTACAGCAGTACGCAGTTAGAGGATGCGCTACAGAGATTACTAGGCTATGATATTCCCAGAGGTGTATTGCTAGGTGAGTGACATCAGCAGCCTTGCCAAAGGTGAGTATATGAATTGTACGAAGTGTAAGTAGCCTAAAAAACATTTCTCTCTACACAGTCAGACACACACACAAACACAGATTCACACATCAACATACACACACACACAGGTGCCAAGCCTGGGGTTAGAACACCTACCTAACTATTTTATCACAGTACAGCAGTACGCAATTACAGGACACGCTACATAGATTACTGGGCTATGATATTCCCAGAGGTGTATTGTTAGGTGAGTGACATCAGCAGCCTTGCCAAAGGTGAGTATATGAATTGTACGAAGTGTGAGTAGCCTAAAAAGCTTTTCTCTCTACACAGTCAGAGACAGACTGACGCGCACACAAACACACACTCACACAGTTGCCAAATCTGGGGTTAGAACTACTACGTAACTAGTTTATCACTACAGCAGTAGACAGTTATGGGATGCACCATGGGGATTACTGAGCTACAGCTCTCCCAGAGGTGTATTTCACATTGGATGACCTCAGCAGGCTTGTTATGATACTGCTATGGTGTGGGCGATGTGTACATGGGCCATAACCCAATCATTTAGGGGTTGTCATGCCACATGCAGGCACACACGGGGTCATATGCCACAGGTACGTGTATACAGCTACTAGTTGACTACTTCCTTGTACAGTCATGTTGCACAGCAAGCACGTGCACCATATATTCTGTCATGCTGACAGATACTGGTGGCTAGTATCTGCAGTGAGTGACACCTACACCTCATGTGTTTGGAGCCCTTTGGCTGTGTGCTGGGTGGGACAGGCCCAGATGGCTCCTTGTCATGGTCACCCTCTTCCACACATCTATGTCCATCTACCTGTGGCTTATTATAGTGTGTTGTCCTTAAATATATGTCTGTATTCCCATCCACTGTGTGTGCAAGGCAGGAGTGGTGCATACTGACATGTGTCTGCAATAAGAACTGCAACTGCTAGATATGTCTGATTTACTGGTGTTTGCAGACATGGCTTTCATGTGTTTAAGTGTGTGAGCATGCCCAGTATGACCTTTAAGTATGTTGATGACTGACATCGTCTTCATTCTCAAGTGTGAGCATGCCCAGTATGGCCATCTATATTGCATGTATGGATCAAGTCCAGCTAGTTTGTACTGCGGTGCTGACATTTGTGTTGTAAACCGACAGGTAGCATGCTGTGTCTACAGGGTATACATCGGTCATTTGGCATTGACTGTTGCTACATTTTTGCATAGCGGGGGGCACCTGACTGTTTCTACATTTCTACATGGGGTAGGGGGGCACACCTGACTGTTACTATAAGTGTAAGTAGGATGATGGGGCAAGGAAAATTTACTCTTTTGGGGTTTTTAGG
>NW_025052457.1:0-10348 GCF_019279795.1 Protopterus annectens | reverse complement strand
GGCTTAACAGGAGCTGGAGGTAAGGAGTCAGGGGTAAGGCTAGACTCCGAAAACACATCATCTACAATGTCTAACACAGGGGAGATGGCAAGTGGCTTGTGCTGAGGTAGTAACAGGAAATCCCTGAGCCTCTTTTTAGATTCTAAAAAATCTTGGCTCTCCCAGTGGAAATGCTCCCTCATGGTATATAAGGTTTCCCCAAAGGAATAGTCCTCAGGAGGAGAAGCTGAAGGTCTGGATTCTTCAGCATCAGAATCCTCATAGGGGGGAAAAGAATATTCCTGATCAGAAGAGGAATCAGAATGGAAACCTGATCTGAAGATTCATAGTCAGTCTCTTGCCAAGGCCTCTTATCAGGAGGGGGATGGGAATCCCTGATCAAGGTAATCAAGTCTTCGGCCATTTTGAGCATTTGTTTTTTGGGCATGGAGGCCTGTCCACGTGGCTCTTGAGTTTGCTTCTTTGCCTTTGAAGGAGCTATAGTCTTTGAAGTCGGTTTAATGTATAGATGTTTGGGTCTGAATATACCCTCAGAAGCCGGTGCCTGCTCAGTGGCTCCGGACCGATCTGAAGGATTAGTGTCCGAGGCTTCAATACCTTGAGTTTCCAGCAGCATGGCCGATTCCACGTGGGAGTCGGTAGCGGCCTGCGACTCTAAAGTAGCGGTTGTCAGGGGCTGCGAAAGTGCCTCACTGAGAACTGGCGAATCGGCGACTGGCTTAGGAGAAGCTTCGTCGTCGGTTTTGGGCCTCGGGTGTCTTTCTTTTTCTTTGCGTTTTTTGTGAACTCCGGTAGTCGGATGGCTTTCAGACGACATTTCTGGATAATTAAACCTGCGTCCAAAGTAGTTCAAAGCAAAATCATACCGACACTTAATAGTGCGTTGGTTAAATCTAGCACAAAACTGACAACCCAGAAAGTTATGATCGGGGCCTAGGCAAGGAATACAGTAAGAATAAAAATTCTTATGAGGTATTTGCTTCCCACAAGAAATAAAATTATTAACTTTTTCTGACATCGGTTCTGGAGCAAGAAAAGTTTCAACGGGGTACTTAGCTTTATAGAAGACTTCGGATCTGAAATTCGAACTCGAAAATCTCAGGAGTCGGCCGACTGGCACTTGCGAACTGCTTCTGCTTCGGGCACCGTGCAGCAAGGAAGACTAAAGAAAATGGCGTTGGCTGCTTCTTTTCTACCCCTGACGACCTGACGTTAGGGAAGGGGCGACGACAGCTGACGCAGGACCCAGGACTTTGGAATTCAGGCTGACTGAGGGCAACCTGCCAGCAGGATTACCCAAATGTAATGACTGCAACAGTGAAATACGAAGAACATCTACTTGCTCCAGTTGTGCGCCCAACTAGGTACCATTGTCAACTGCAACAAATCACAACTCACGCCTACCCAGAGTCTAGAGTTTGTAGATGGTCATCTAGACACAGCCAGCCTCTCTTCTCTATATTCTAATTCAGGCACTGAGACACCAGGTCAGGAAAGTAAACAAAATTCTTCTCTTCCAGCACAATTAATTTTACAAGCCTTGGGATCATGGCAGCTATCTATCCGTTTCTCTGTCCAGATTTCACATCACGAATACTTCAACAGATAGCAATAGGTGCACTGTGGTCCGGTCATCAACATCCCTTAACTTCGTAGTCAGCATCACATAGGCATGCAAAAGGTACCTTCTTATTCTTGGAAGGTCATCCCATTTGTTTCCCTGACCATGGCCACAGTGAAACGCGGATGTCTCCTCTCCCAAGTGGGGTGTGGGGACACTAAGTGGGAAGGACAGTTCACTCTATGTGGTACCCAAAGGAGCCAAGATGCATATAAATGTTCTGGAAATTACAGCAGTTCTCCTAGCATTGCAGGCCTTTCAAGATGCTCTTGACTGGATGGAAACAGAAAATACACTGCCTAGGTTCCACCTATGTCCCTGCTGGACGCTGAGCTAATTTATTGGCTAGGCTTATGAGTCCTCTGGGCCCGGTAGGCTACTAACTTGCTATAATCCTATGAGCCCAGCCAGGACAACTGCCATTCAGATGGACAATATGCCAGTTGCCTGGTACATCAGCAAACAGGAACCACATCGTATTCCACTTTGTCAAGCACTGAGGATGTGGCAATGCATGATCTCTTCTGGTCACTTTCTGACAGCAATGCACACATTCTGGGGAGAAGCCAGTGTGATTGCAGACCAACTAAACAAGTCATTGTGATACCTCTCTGAGTGGTGTCTCAATGTCAAAAGTAAATGAAGGATTTTCTGTTGAAAAGGCCAGCTATGCTGCAAATCTTTGCTTCTCCTCAACATCAACTGCAGCAGGTTTTTGCCCCAATCCCTCAATGGAAGTCACAGAGATGCTCTAGTCCACGACTGGTTGTAGAACACAGTTATCCGCTGCAGTCTTCACCATCATCAGATTTAGTTACCTTTCTCTGGCCTCGCTTCTGCATCTGCCTAGATACTGGATCACGCCAGACATCTGTCTCACCAAACCGTGTGACTCTCATCCAGACACTTAGGCCTCAAACTGATCATGGTTTTCTCCAAATTCCACTGACTGCTAGACAGCTCAGGCTCTCCTCCCTGGTCCATCATATCTTATCTCAAAAAATTTCTACTAGGGCATTTGCAAAGTAAATAGAGTGATTTGTGTTTCAGGCCATCGGCGGACTGAATCTTTTTCAGCACCTGTTCCATCTATCCTTGAAATTTTTAACTTCAATTTTTCAATGGAAGGAGGCGGCTAACTACTAAAAAGTTCAACTGGCTGCAATTTCTAATTCTCACTTGGGCAAAATAGCTATCTTAGCTTCTTCTAACCTATGTAAAGCCTTTCTCAAAGACTTTTTATTTAGACCTCTGTTAAAGTCCTACTCTTCCTTGGGATTTAGCCATTATACTTCAGGCTAGCAGACTCCCTTTGAACCTTCAGCCAAGGCAAATCTTAAATATTTGCCTTGGAAAACCATTTTATGGTTGCCATCATCAACTAGACAAGTATCTAAAATCAGACCCTGTCTTCTAAACCTCCCTTACCTGTTTTTTTTCACAAAGACAGGGGTGTCTTTATGAACTAACCTATCTATTTTTGCCTAAGGTAGCTTCAGAGTTCAACACAAGCCAGGTTATTAAATCCTACCAGTTTTCCTTCAAACTTTTCAAGGTAATTATATGCCCACCTTTTGGATATTGCTGAAAACTTTTGCTTTTATCTTTATAGAACCAAAAGACTTCAGGAGAAAACAGACCAGTTGTTTGTTTCCTTCTCTCCCAACAAACTAGACGTAGTTTCCAAGTTACAATGACCAAATGGTTAACTGAATGTATCTCTCTCATTTTAGCGGTAAAAATTTATTCTTACCCAAGCCTCATAGAGCTCATTCCTAGAGGTCTATGCCGGTCTCTTCAGCTATAGGTCAAGGGCTTACTTAAATGACATTTGTGCAGCTGCAACTTGGACTAATTCTTACATTTTTATTGCTCATTACACATTAGATTTAATTTCCAGGAAAACAGTGGCCTTTGGCTCTGCAGTACTCCAGAATCTCCCTCCATGTGGTTCCACCCAAGGTTACAGTAGCTGGGGAATCTATCCCATCGGTTGAGGAATGAATGAAAAGGACATCTGACAAAAAGTTATGTACTCACCATAGCGTTCCATCTATGTTGTCCATTTTCATTCTTCTTCAGCTTCCCGCCCACCTTCCCCATCCCCTGCTTTTGGAAAGATCTAAGAGTTGAATGGGAACCTCTGTTCTTTGAGCTCCACCTTCCTCCATCCTTTCTGCCTTTGTTAATTTATATAAAAGGTTGTCCCTTTATATCTAGGGGCAGCAAACTCTATCTGAGGTATGTTAGGTCGGGGGACATTACGGGTAAAGGTAGGAGCTCCAGAGTTTTGGATCTGATTTGCTAACAGCGGTTGAGTCAGATACAAACTAAGTTGATAAATCCACCACTGGAGCTCTAACTTGAAATAAGACAGAAAATGAATTGTAAAGTCTAAAGGATGAGAATGTTGAAGTCAAACTGACTTTAGGAAGCACTGAAGCTTTCTCATATGAAGTCTGGCCAGAAGAAGCAAAGGAATGTTGGAAGCCATGTATCCCAGAGCCCTTAGAAACTTCCTGGCTGTAATGGAGGCCAGAGGAAAAAGGGACTGAATGAAAGCAATTAGAGTAAAAGCTTTGGGAGGAAGCAGGAATGTCAGCATTGGAATAGTTTGAAGCCTGCATCCAAGAAAGACATCATCCTGAGAAGAAGTCAGGAAGAATTTTTGGAAGTTCACTGTAAACCCTAGGGTTTTTAGAAGACAAATACATCTCAACCTCTTAGAGCAAAAAATCTGGACAAACCCTAAAGTGATGGGGGACAAATAGGGACAGATTTTAGATATTGCTCTTACAAACTTAGAAAGTTGATAAAATAACAGATTTTGCATTAACATGAATTTTCTGGAGGATGTGGAGTCTTACACTCAAATGTTTGTCATTATTTAATGACTTCAATCCTCAACTATTTGCCAGGACAGTACAGATTTTAGGAGGAACACACCAAAAATATGAGGCATAAATCTGGACATTCTGCAAAAATCTGTACAGTTGAGAGGTATAGTCAGATGCTAAAGCAAAATCTATGGAGAGAAAGCCTGAATGAGCAGTTTGTCCAGATAAGGAAAGATCTGAATTCCCCTCATCCTGCAGAAAGTAATCACAGGAGCAAGGTCTATGATGAAGACCCTTGGGGCAGTAGAGAGGCCAAAGCAGAGAACTGAAAATGCAAGGAGGCAACAGAGAAACATAAACATTTCCTGAAACTGGTAGACATCCTTGAGATCCAAAGCCCGAGGTAGAAGAGGAAACAAAGTTTGAAGGGATAACATTTGAAAGGAAGGAACCTTCAGAAAGGTGTTGAACTGGGGCAGATCCATAATGGGTCTACAGGTACCGTCTTTCCTGGGAACCAAAAACATTCTGGAATAAAATTCCTTTCCCTTTTGAGAAGGTGAAACTGCTTGGATGGTTCCTTGAAACAAAAGGCCCTGAAGAACATCCAGAAAAAAGGGAAGCTGTTCCTGAGGAGACTGGGGAATGCCCTGACAAATGATGGAAAGAACCCAAGAATCCTGAATGATTTGTAACCAATTTGGAAGGGACATAGAAAGACGAAGAGATAGAGAAACTTGGTGTGATGCCGTGCCCTGGCCGAGCAATCAAGGAGCCTCAATCCTCACCACTAACACAAGAGAGGGCATCTCAATAGGAAGAAAGGATAAATACACACAGTAAAGTGCAATTTCCCTTAAGAGCAGACAGAGATCACAGTCAAGTTGGGGCTGGTCGCAACCTTGTTATCCACTAGAGGGTCTAGATCTCAGCTTATTGGGCAAGCTAAAACCTCTAGCACCGTCTTTGTCCAACCAGTGCTTCGTGTCCCTGCCCAAGTAGCTCTCTCTCACACACACACACACACACACACACACACACACACACACACACACACACTGAGAAGATTTATACAACCATACAGACACTCCTGGGGAAGGCTGGCACATGTTCTTCAGCTGTGCCCCTTTCTCCCAGACTATATGATAGTACCAGCTACCACCACCCACTAATACTTATCAGCTACTCAAAGGCCCTTAAAAGGGTGTCCAATTATTACTGTGTAATATTATTATCCAATTGGTAGTATAGCACAGGGCTACAGCTATTAGAGTGGCTTTGTACAATTTTACCAAAGGCATGCAGGTACTCTAAAGAACTTAAATTATCTCTACAAAAACAGACACAGTTGAAAGGGTTTAAAAATATTTAATAACAAATAGTCAATACACAAGACAATACTTTTTACTACACAGTGCTAGTCAAGAGTTCAGAGATCACAGAGAAATACTTAAAATAATTCAGTAGTACAGTTCTGACATCACAGAAAAACACGGTCTAATCTTTCTAGTTTCTAGCAATTTCTAAGAGAAAACACAAATCTAAGATAAACTTACATAATCTAAGATAAACTTACATATAGAGCAAGACAGTGCTATGAGTTGGATGGTCAAAACAAAAATGCTAAATGCTCTCTGATTCTCTCTGTTTTTATAATCGCATTCCTGGTTCACATTACATCGCCTCTTCACTCCTGGGTTCCCAGGGCTAACAGAAACTATATATTTAGATGTTTCTCCTGGTAGAAAACCAGAGCAATACAGGACATTTATGTATGCAATTCCTGATCTACGAATCTCCTGGCTGTAAACAAGAGGCAGGATGCCTACCTACTTATTGCCTGAGTTTTAACATCGTCACAACATTCTTTACTTGGTCAGAGTGCACTGTTGTTCCATTCTTATTTCAGTTCCATGTAAATACCTTTACCATTTAAAACAACAAGCCTGTGGTTTACACTAATTTTAAGGCAGATGACAGAATTATCTCCTAAAATTCATTCCGGCTATGTTGGCAGCCTCATCTATCTTCACCCAACTTCGCTAATTTTGGACTGAGGAGGATTAAAAGAATATAGTCAAACAGAACCAGGATTATCTTGGAAAAAAGAGGCTCCTTGAGCTGCAGGGAGTCCAAGGGACTAGCGGAGGACCCTTCTAGCAGTCAATTTCTTATCCTTGGGAGAGATGGAATGCCCAGAAAAACAAAGGCAGACTTGGGTAGGGTAATTCTCCAAAAATTTAGGAACAGGGAAAATATGTTTAGTTCTTCCAGTTGCTTCAACCTTTTCTTTAAAGAGATTTGAAAGCTCCTGCTGGGTAAATGGGAAGATTTTTATTGTCAAAGAATATCCACTGCTTGACCTTGATATCAGAGGAGGCCAAAGGTAGCTCATAGGAGTACCATTTGACAGTGGAAATGGGTGAGTCACTAAAAGAGAGGCTGAAGTCTCCCCTCAGAATCAGGAAGATCTGAAATAACCTGAAAAGCCTGAGTGAGAAGAGGCAAAATATACCTTGTCATATGGGTCTGATCATTGACAGCCCTGAAGGCCAAAGTAGCAGCAGTATATACTACCTTACTTAACATCTCCACAGTTCTACTTCCTTGTCAGAGGGGAGCAGTTTAGTAGAAAACAAATGCTTAGAGGGTTTATCAGAAGAGACAGAAATAACAGAAGGGTCAGCTGAGGGACATTTTTAAAGAAATTTACATTCATCAGCCACCTTATAAAGCCTATCAGGTTATTTAGGAGCAGGGGGCTGGGACTCAAGAGCCTGAGAAGCTGTAGAAAAAGTATTCAACAAGGCAGCAAGAACAGGAGGAAGGAGCAGAAGGCTTGGAAGACTCCATTTGAAAGAGCTCATAATACCTCCTTTGAACATCAGAAACCTGGGCACAGTCCCACTTAAAAAACTCCATCATATGGGAAACAGTATCCTCAAAAGGAGAATCAGGGCTAATAGAAATCTCTTCCTCCAAACCATAATCCAAAGGAGAGGGGAAACTGGGAGGAAAAGGCCAAAGATCGCTCATCAAAATCTGCTTCCTCATCAGATGAAACCTGCCCTCTAAGCCTTTTAAGAGGAGTAGAAGACCAAGGGGGAGGAGGAGCAGAGACTCCCTGAGGATGCTTCAAAGCCACAAGAGCACTGAACGAACCTTGTGCAAAATTCTGCCATTCACTCTGATGGCCCTTAGTAGCAGGAGAAATATGCCTAAGTCTTTTGCTTCTTTTATAAAGGGACATCAGCCCTAAATATTTTACATGGCTCAGACCCCTGTCTACACTCAATAAGCATAGGGGGAATCTCCTCCCTAACAAGGATTTGCAGAACACCCCTAGGCTCTTCAGAAATAATCAGCCGTAGTTCCCCCTGAACATCCGAAATGGACATCTGTGGAGCCTCCAGTGACTTACAAGAACCCGGGTCCATGCTGGCCTCCAGAATGGTCATAGTAGAGGAATCCAAATGAAAAAACAGGTGGTCCTCATGGCTTTCACTAGCCTCAAGAGGGACGTCCAGTGGAGGCAATACAGCAGAAGAATCTGACCAAACTTTCTTGGTCTTCTTCGCAGACAGCTGACTCTCGGTTTAGAATGATTCCACTATAGTACCCTGAGCCAAAAAAAAAAACAAAACAATTTAAGACATTGGTTCTCTAGGTAAATAGCCAAAGAGGACAGCCGGCTACATAAAGTGTTTTTTGGGACCAAGGCCTGGCAAACAGAACAAGACATATGATCTTGAGAAGCACCTAAGCAAAACGAACACTGCTAATGATAGTCATTATGGGGACTCTGTTTCTCACATTGGCATTTCCCCTTCCTCTGACATGGAAACTAACAACCAGCTAAAAGTAAAATAAGAAAAACTCCAAAGAGGCATGTGATGCCCATGCACTGACCCAGTAATCAAAGAGTCTCAATCCTCACCACTAACACCGTGAGGGCCCACATTGGGTAGGATAACAAGTACACACACAGTAAAATACAATTTCCCTTAAGAGCACACAGAGATCACAGTCAGTCTGGGGCTGGTTTCTCTCTTTCTCTCCAGATCCCCAATAAGACTCCCCACTGACACAGCTATAGGGTCAAGATCTTAGCCTAGTGGTCAAGCTAAAACCTCCAGCACCCACTCTGTCCAACCAGTGCTTTGTGTCTCTGCCCAAGTAGCTGACACACACACACACACACACACACACACACACACACACACACACACACACACACACACACACACTTTAAGATATGAGTTATATACAAACGCACAGACACTCCTGGGGAAGGATGGCACATGTTCTCCAGCTATGCTCCTTCCTGCCAGTCTATAAGGTAGCACTAGGTGCCACCAACTACTAATATCAGCTACTAATAAGGCCCTTACCAAAGGGTATCCAATTATTACTGTGCACTACTATTATCCAAATAGTGTGACTGAGCAGCAAGACTACTGGAGTGGCTTTGTACAGAATTAGTATATACATGCAATGTACTCTACAGCTTAAATTATCTCTACACAAAACAGCCACAGTTGAAAGGTTTAAAAATATTTAATAATAAAAACACAAGATGTTACTTCTTACTACACAGTGCTAGTCAAGTGTTCAGACATCACAGGAAATGCTTAAAATAATACTGTAGAATAGTTCTGACATAAATATAGAAAACTGCTAGACTAAACTTACTATTTTCTATCTTTTCCTAAAAGCAATCACAGTTCTAAATAAACTTACATATAAAGGAAAAGTAGAGTACTGGTGAGTTGTTGTCAGCTTTAGACAAAATCCAAAATGCTCTCTCTGACAGTCTTTTAAATTGATATACATCACTACTGACTCATTTTAGATTACATAATATTTCCCTGGTTCCCAAGCTAACAGAAACCCAGAGTTTAACATATCTTTGATTTTGCACCTGGTCAGGAAACCATAGCAATTAAAAACATTACATAAGTAAAATCAGGAAATTAACTCTGTTCTCAAAACAACAGAAAGAATCTGCTGGTCCAGACATCACGGCTCTGAGTTTGAGATCAAACAGTCATACAAGGCTTGACTTATCTTTTTTCCAGCAGAATGCACTGTTGTTACATTTCTGACATTCAACATTTAACACATTTTTTTTCCATTTAAGAGAACAAGCCTGTGGCTTATATTAATATTTACAAATGACAGAATTATCTACAAAATTCTATCTACCTAGGCTGGCAGCCTTCACAGGGCACTTATCTGAAAGTAGCTTGGCAACCAGCAGATGAAAAAGTGTTCAGATTGACAATTGGGGATGGCATATGGACTGACGGCAAAGACGTTCTGAGGATGGTACATCACCTTTATGTCCTACACCATGCACGGGGAGCATACATGTGATGTACAATGTTCCTATTGCAACCTAAGGCTTTTGTATACTGTCCGGATGCCAGGCTGCCCTAGGCAAGGGATCCTTACTGTAAGGAATACTGCAACAGTGACACAGAAGGACATCTAATAATGCCAGATGTGTCACATCCATTTTAACAGGCAGCAACCAGTAAAGACAGTATTTCTGTAATGTTACTGCAACAATGGCCACATGGCAAAGTCAAGCATATACAAAGCAAACTAAGGCCAGTGTATTCTTATACCACTTGAAAAAGGTTTCCATCCCTGCATATAG
The DNA here is from genome assembly GCF_019279795.1 of Protopterus annectens. Classification (NCBI taxonomy): domain Eukaryota; kingdom Metazoa; phylum Chordata; order Ceratodontiformes; family Protopteridae; genus Protopterus; species Protopterus annectens. Next base: position 228 of record NW_025052457.1, on the reverse strand, counting down.
GCATTATTAGCACTCCAGTGGGGTCTCAATCAATCAATCAGGTATAAATAAATGACAAAAGGGGTTTAACAGTCACCAAACACACTACAAATAAACTGAAGTGGTGACTAGTATAGTGTGCAGTGCAAGTCTCCAAATCCAAGTAGGAATCCAAACAGGGATAAAACAAAAGTTTTTAATTTACAAAATAAGATTAAGTGCTTTTGTCCTTATATATCAAGGACTTCA
>NW_025052456.1:0-11471 GCF_019279795.1 Protopterus annectens | reverse complement strand
TTCCCCGGGAGTCTCGCTTTGATACTTTATCTCACCGAGCCGCTTGCAGTATTTATCGTATGAACATACAGTTTGAATATCCCAGGAGTCTTCCCTTATATCCGCTACCCGCGATATGTGGGTTCATCACACCAATAGCTGTTCCTCGGTGTACTTACGATATCACCTGTGCATCTACTCCATCTGCATAGCACGCTCGAACTAGGGCATGGTTCATTCCTCGGCTACGTTGGTTATTTGCACCACTGGGGATGGTATGTATTGTGTTATGTTACAGGTGACTGCAGCCGCTATGTGTGGGCGCCAGGCACATTTCACAGTGGTAAGTAGCCATGGACGTAGTGTGTTGGTATGGTATTATGTTCGACATGTGGGTGTCCCTGTCCTGGCGGTGTTCGTCGATGGCGCTTTGCATTCGGATGTAACATAGCTCTTTATTCCTTTACACAACGGATGCAGGTATGCATCCGCTGCTGACAGTGTTTCTCACGCCGAGATGTTGCGTTATGCCGCTGTCATTGACTGCCTGCATATTTTTGGTTACATATGTGCTTGTATCCGCAAGGATGGGGTATATCGGGCGGCTGTGGGTGATTGCACGGGTTGTGGGTCTTGTATTTATGGGTACACGGTAGGTATGTTTGTGTGTGTGTGCTCCATCCCTGCCTGGGGAGCTTCGCAAGTTACCTGTCTGTTGTTCTAGGAGTGTAGGTTTTGTTGATGTCGCTCTGCAGTGTCGTATCGCTGCATGTGCTTCCTGCATATTCCTCCACACGTAGTATATTCAAGGGGTTGTTCGTGACGTTGCCGACTGTTATCCCTTGGCATTTTGTCCCAGATATTTATGGTCATTGTGGTCGGTATTTTTGGGACGGCTCTGTATGTTACCGGGTTGCCACCTATTCGTGGCGATTGCTTGTTTAACACTGTAGAACACACAGCGGTAAGCCACGGGACGAGGGCGAGGCCACGACGGTGCCGGGCAGCAGATGCGTATTTCGCCGGTACATGACTATTGCTGTGTAACGCTGCTAACGTATCGCTTTAAAATTAACATATCGCCATACATACGTGTCATGGTTTGTGTGGGCATGCTCTTCGGTAATGTTGGGCTATACTCCTGTGGTACATTCTAAGAGCTGCCAGACCGCTTTATCGCCACGCCTAGCCAGGGAGGGGCCTCAGTACTACTTTGTGGGTACTGCTGTACATACGCCTGTGGTTCCTATACTGTATGCCCACACATGTTATTCCACTCCACCCGTCACATGTCACCCATGGCTACACATTTTACAGTGGCACACACATTACATCAAGACAGCGGAATACACCCTCACCTCACATACTGCCGCTGTCGCAGGGACGGTTGCACACACAGTACCCAGTGTTCTGTGATCACCGCGTAAAAGTCTACCGCCTCATATCCTAAGAATATTACCCGCGACATGTCCTGTTATTGTACTGCGGGTCTGGCGATCATCCTGACTCATGACTATGAATACTTAGGTAGGTTGACCTTTCCATGGGTGCCATTCCTGTTCTGTCCACCTCCCGATACTCGGGTTGTCGCTCACTATAAGCCTACTATGTGAGATTTCGCCTTACTTCTCTGTCACCTTGCATCCCCAGGACTCTTGTCTTACCTGTTGTACTTTATATCTGTGTATGTGTACACATATTTTCACGTAATGATATCTATCTCCATATCTGTGTATGCACATGTACACATGTACACCTTATGCGAACGTGGAGGCATACGGCCGCCCGGCCTTAGTTGCAGGGACCACAGACGGTTGAGGTGTTACGCTCCATGCTCAATAATACGTTGGGTGGTGTTTGGGTGCTACCTGCCTATGTTGAGTCACATGGGACCGCCCATACGGTACACATTACGGGCGCCATGTTTGTGTGCCATCCATTTCACTGTGTGTGCAGGTAGGGGAGGTGCTGTCCGGGGCCCACGCCTGTCAGAGTATGTGCTATACGCTCCCTCTTGCCAAGGCATAGGCATACTGGGTACGCCCGCCTGCCTACTGGGGCTGGCACAGTGTCTGCGGCACTGAACGCTCTGTGCCTGTGCTTGCCTTGGCAGTTGTGGCGGGCTTGGTATGGTCCCACACCATTATGTCCCTGCAGCAGCTGAGCCTCCGCAGGATCATGGCGTAGCATGGCACATACTATGAATATGTAGGCACATGTGCCCGAGAGTACTGCAGGGCTCCAACGATGTATCCAAGCACCGGAACCGTGATTTCAACACTCCCAAACACACGCCTCTATGATTATTCTGGTTTGAAAAGGCAGCCCCATTATGGCGCTCTTGGCATGTGTGTGTGTGTGCATTTCTTGATGGGTGTCATCATCCACTGCCCAGTGCATAGCCACATCCCCATAAGGTGACCTTTGTGTGATGTCCCCTGGCTAATACCTGATACAGCTGTGAGGCATGCCAGATATGGGAGTTGTGGTAGCTTCCAGGGCCAGCACACACATCCATGATAATGCCCCCGCGCATTGGTAATATGACTCCTGGCACTGATGGAGGGGAACCCTTGCGTTTATGTAGCGCCCACCCTGCTCCCCGGGTGGTGACTTGATTTCTTACAAAGGCATAGTCTATCGCGACCCAGTACCCTCCCGGTATTGTGCCACACGGTGGAAGTGGCGACATTGCTAGCCAACCTCCTGAGATCTGGGGAAGTATATATACTCATGGGCATGTCGTAACATGGCATCCAGAAACTGTGTAGTACCCTGGATGCTGATGCCTGTGAGATGCCCATTATATCCCCCGTTGGCCTTTGAAAGGTACCTGTAGCCAGTATTCGCATGCTTACACACATACCTTGTGTCCACTGGGATGGCCCCTCTGTTGTTTCTTGTTCTCTGTATGCGTACGCTACAGCTCCACTATTTGCTGTGGGACGTGGTCCCTGTCCACCTTGTAACGCCTTTCTATCTACAGGTCTTGGAAGCTCCCCTGGTAGGTTACCCTTGGTCTGAACACTCTCCTTCTCCTCTGAGGGCCTACGTGTAGTTGTCGGCACCTCCTCCTCCGCAACTCGGCTCGTCTCTGACATGCCGACAGTATCACGCCACGCGGCACCAATCTAACATATACATTTTTAAAAGTTCCCCGCAGGTGTTTACACTCCTAAAGTGCAGCGCTTTGGGGAATACGCTCGCTGGCTGTGTGTTGTGTGCATTCACACTTTATACTGTTGTGCTGTACACCCATTGATGTCATTGGGGAGTGGGTTCTGTATCGGCCGTGATTCGTGGATTATCTTCTGTGTTTTACCGTTGGCACTGCTACTAAGCTGTTGCCTTTGGTAAAGTTACATTGGCTAACTTGCCTGCATTGGTTTAGCTTTACACCTTACCTTACTGTTTCCGGCAGAACGCTGCACCTACTAATACTGCCTGGGGTGTAATCCTGCAGGCAATATGGCATATCATGCATTTTGGTTCTGTCATCACTGTTATGCTACCTGTCTACTTCGCTGTGCTGTATCGGTTCTTTCGCTCTTTGCAATTCTGCTACATCCCCTACTTTCTTTGCATTCCATATGCCTCCTCTTCCCCGCTTTGCGTGGCGGATTCTGTATGCAGAGTTGTCAGCCGTCAATTGCCTTTCGTGGGTTGATTGGTGCTGATTGCTCATTACGACCCAATTACACTGCTCCGTGATTTCCCTCATATTCTCCGCGATCACCTTCCTGTATCCGTGGTTGTTGACGGGCGCTGGCCCACATGACTGGGTTGGGGGAATGAGTCATCCCTCAGGCACATGCATCTGTGCACGATTATGTACTCTCAGCTCATCTATTTCACACTCACACTGTCCTGCTGCTGTGATGTGCATTGTACAGCCCATGTTCTGTTGGGCTCCAATGTGTTCCTCCTACAGTGGCACACCTCCTCTGCGATTGACATGTATTCTAGGCCACTGGCAAGTATTCGGTGCATTATCATTGCGCCCATTTGGTGCAGCCTTTACGTCATGGGTTTTGCGATATCAGTATTCTCTCTGCCTCATTTGCATGGCATTGACTACTATCATACATGGTTACGAAGGCCGACACTGCCGCCACCCCTTGGCAAGTCCCTTGAGCTGTGGTTGTGGCTTTCCTTGCATACTATGGTGTATTGTGGCTGTGAAGCTGATGTGTATTATACTGCTCTTTTATGACATTGTCATATTATTTCATTGTTTCTCGCAAGAGACTCCTTCCGCGGACATGTCCTGGGGTTCTGCTGTGGTTTCTGCATGCATACCCATTTGGCGTCATTATTTACATTTTCTGCATGTTTTCTTTTGACATTCTCGGTGTCTTTCGCCATTGGCATATTGCACCAGTATGATACCTGACGCTGGACAGCCTTCCTGCTACATTCCTATGTCATGTTTGGATATATGTAAACCATTTTTTGGGTTTACATTGCCGTGTTCTTATGCCACGCCTGCGCCACTCGTGAATCAAGCAGCATGCCTTCATTTGCCCATGGTGCAACACCAAGCACATGGGGTGCTTTAACATACCCACGCCTGAGAGGCGGCGCAACTCAGGCGCACGCCGGTAGTGCACGTGGAATTGGATCGTACCTGAATCGCTCGGCGGCCATGTCTGGCGGCGTGGTGCCTACGCCATGCGTGCGCCTGGCGCAAGGTTCATGAATCCCGGGGTAGATCTAAAACTGATCAGCCACTGAGCATGGACAATATCAAACATGCTTTTTTGCCTATACAAGAAGCATTAAAGGACCTGACTACTCAGATACAAACTTTTGGAGTTGCATGTAATCAGTTGCTGCAGAGAATGGACAAAACAGAGGCTTGAATTTCAGAAACCGAGGACAAAATAGACTTGCTGGAGAAGAAAACAAAGGTACATGATGTGGAGTTACAAGCCATGCAAAGCAAACTTACTGATTTAGAAGCAAGGTCTAGGAGAAATAATATTATTATTAGAGGGATCCCTGAAAACATTCAGTATGCAGAGCTAATACCAACTATAACACAAGTACTTGAAGTTTTGTTAAATGATGCTGATGGAGTGAAACAAATTGTTATCGAAAGGGCACACAGAGCACTGAGAGAGGTACAAGCTTCTAATATGCCTAGACCTGTATATGCTAAGATATTGAATTTTCAATATGTTAGCAAAATACTTTTTACTGCAAAAAAGAATGGTGGCTTTGTTATGTGGAAAAATAATAAAATATCTCTGGCTCAGGATTTACCACTGCACATAAGGCAAGCTAGGGTAGTCTTTTATCTGCATACTGTAAATTTCTGATTGACAAGCAAATTAAATTCCAGATGAAATATCCTAATGTGCTTACATTTAGGGTGGATGGGATTAAATACTCTGTTTCTACTAAAAACGAGGCAAAGGGAGTGTTTCTGAAGGTGTTTAAAGTTTTACCTGCATCACAGGGCTGAAAGAAACTTCCGTTGAGACTGGCATGCTCCTGAGGTCAGATCCAGTAAGTACTATACTTCGAGGCTTAGGTAATCTTTTGTTCCCTGCTTAAGTCGTTTAGGCCTCTGTAAAAGCAATAAAACTGTTTCATGTATAATCCGAGGGTCTGCTGGCCGTTTTCTGAACTTTTATGACCTCTACGAACTTTTTTCGTCGAGTGGTAAACAGGAATTCCCTTGAATGCAGCTGAGAGTGTGGATTTCAATGTAATACTTCCTGTGGTTCGGCTGCGAAACTGGTACCCCGTCGTGAGTATTACTGGTGGTTTCCTGGTTTGAGAAGTTGAAAAGAACTGACATAATGTGTTCATGTTTTTTTTTTAACAAGTAAATAACATCATACTGTGTAAGTGAAACATATAATAACATCTGTTTTTCCTATTTCTTTTTCCTTATGCTTATAGTTTTGAACCAAATTATATTTCTACAATATCTGCAGTGGGTGCAAGGTATAGCACTATATATATGAATATAAATAGGTAAATAGTGGCTATTGGGTGGTGTTAATCAGACAACTAATGTCAGTATAGTTAAGAACTAAAGCATGCAATTGCAAAACTTTGAAAATTGATAGTTGCAGGCACTGTGTATGGTACAGAATTATAATGTGGGATGCATTTATTTTTTTTTCTGTTTTTTTTTTGTTTCTTTTTGCTTTCTTTCTCTCTCAATAAAAGTGGTATATAAATAATGATTGTAAATAAAAAGAGGTATTTGGGGTAGGTATAAGTAGCTAGTTAATATATTAAATTTTTTTCTTTAAAATGGTAATAAAACTCACAATAGAGATTTGCTTTAATTAATAGTTGGAACATAAGCTGTAGAGCAATAGCAGTGTTTGTTAGGGAATGTTTAGTTTAGACTTTGTAGTAGCTAAGTTAGAATATATAGGTTGTAAGTTTAGGAAATGTTTTAAGTTTTATTACATGAAGCTTTTAAATATGTTTGTGTGTGGTTAACCTTGTTCATGTTTTTTTTACATACCAGATTCCTATATAAGTCCTGGTCCAGGGTAAACTGGGTAGGCACTGGCTGGGGACCGGATGTAGGAAATGCTTCCAGATTTTGTTTAGTATGCAGTTAATACATATCAATTGGATAATTTCCTTTATACTATTATTGACAATTAGACCTTGCACAATGTGGAATTAAACTCATGTGAACGTTAAAGGGCTCCAGAACCTGAAGAAGAGGAAGCTGTTACTACAATATATATTGCTACAGGACAAAGCACTGTTTGCATTTTTACAAGAAACACACTTGTTAAATGGGATCAGTGGGATGATATTAGGAAAAAGAACTGGATTAGGAGCGTGAGTGGCATAAGAAGGCAAGACATACAACAGTGCTGGAGTAGCTATATAATTATTAAAACTCAATACAAAGACAAGATTTTAGACTTCCTAATGTGGATCAAAATGGGTGATGGTGTTATGTTATTTTACTCGGATAATGCATTTGATAAACCTCTTTTACTTTTAAATATATATGCACCATGTAATGACCAACAAAGTTTCATATAACATCATTATATCCAATCTTAACACAGTATGATGGTTATTATTATTTTATTGTGGGTGGGGATTGGAATACTCTATCAAAATCCAAAGTTGGATAGGTCTTGGTCCACAAAGAGCATTTAATAAGCAGGCCGGGATAGTATTAAATGACTTTTAAGGAAGATTTTCAATTATATGACCCCTTTTGTTATGCACAATACATATTAATAATGCAATTAAGTATACCTTTTATTTACCATGCCACAAAATGTGGTCTAGGATAGATTTTTTCTTGATATCTAAAGCATTAATTGAATTTGGAACCAGTAGTGGTTATACATACTGAGCATTCATCGGATCACTCAAAGATTTCGCTAAGGCTTTTCTAGAAAGATTTAAAAGATGCAAGATTGCATAGAGGTTAAGCAATTGGTCACTTAATCCAAATATGTTAAATAAAAAGTTAGATAAGAATAGATGGAATTGTAAAATATCTGGAAAGGTTTAACAGATGGGATGAAGCTTCAGGAACATACTCCAGATATTGAATGGGCAGCAGCTAAATCCCAAATTAAGAGGATTTCTTTTGCAAAAGCCTCATACTATAAGAAAAGGCAAAACAATGACATTCAAAATTATGAAAACAAAGTGAAGCTACTCAAGAAAGAACTGATTCAGAATTTTAATGCTCAAACAGAGAAGGAAATGTTGAATGTCAAAGGGATCTCTTTCTTAAGCTGCATAATAGTAGAGTAACACTTCAGGAGCATAGGTGTTTAGTGAAATATGCCAATAATGTTCAAATACCGCCAAAAGCATTGGCAAGTGATTATAAATCAATCGAAAACAATCTGTACATATTTCGGAAATACAGTGCAATGACACAGTGTGCCTCTAAAACTGAGGATATTATTGATATTTTCAAAAAATCTATACCAAGGTTTATGAGGGTCAAAATTGATAGAGCTCTCTATACATAAACAGAATAAAAAAGATTCTTGCAAAAAAATTAATTTCTTCCAAAATTAGAAGGGAGTCTGCAAGTGTGATCTGATTAAACCTATATCTCAGAGTGAAATAGTATATGCAATTTAACATATGAAAGTACATAAGTCCCCAGGGTCCTGATGGTTTGACAGTTGAATTTTATAAAGAGTTTGCTTGATAGTTTTGGTAAAATATTGTCTCATGTATTTAACTACATAATCAGGAAATAAAATTAGTGACCTCACCTTAATGCGCCAAAAATAATCTTTATACATAAAGTTAATTCAGACAAGCAGCTTCAGATACAATTACAGCGCCAATAGCATTAATAAATGCGGATATGAAAATTTAACTACCATTATAGCATGTAGATTAAAAAAGATTATGATCCATTTAATTTCTAAGGAACAGGTATGGATTTATGGCAACTAGACAAACTAGTGATAACACACTTACACTACATAATATGGCTGATGTATGCTAAACAAAACAACTCTCAATATTTATGCTTCAGTAATAGATGCTCAGAAAAGTTATTTGATAGAGTGGATATAAACTTTTGTTTGATGTGTTGCCTTATTTCAATATGCCACAGGAATTTATTCAGATACTACAAATATTATATAGTAATCCTTATACCACGTTATATATTAATAGGAGTTATTCTAAAAGAATACAGATTTAAATGGTACAACGGCAGGGTTGCCCTTTGTCCCCTTTTATTGTTTTAACCTTTATTTAGAACCTCTATTTTTATATATTAAGTAAAAATCTGTATCATTACAATGCACCAATACTTTATAGGAATAAATTAGTAATGTCGGCATTTGCTGATGATCTTATTATTTATTGTACAAACCCCAATTTCTGATAGTGAAAAGATATTAAATGCTATAAATGAATTTTCAGAAGTCTCTAATTACTAAACAATTAATTTAGAGAAAACTAGTATTTTCCAAGAACCCCTAAACCTTTTTCATTAATGTCCCTGGTGGGAAAGATATCATGTAAAGAAAATATCAAATATTTGAGTATTAGCTTCTTTTACGGATAATAAGGACTTTTATAGTAATAATATTAAATCGAGTATGGGAAACCACATAGCAGCTTGATTGTGGCAGATGGAGGAATTTAAGACTACCGGTATTGGCAAAAGTATCAATAGTGAAAATGAATATATTGCCACCGAATGCATTATAGATATATCTTTAGGTCTGCCTCTATATCAATTATTTCAGCAAAAAGACAGTTTTTAAACAACTATAAAGATCTAGCTAAATTTATTTGGGAGCCAAAGAAAACTAGAATATCGTAGAGTGAGAAATTAATGACCCAAGAGTAGAGAGGAGACTTGAAAGCTACAGAATATTGAAGCATACTATTTAATTGTGAATGCTAACAGGTAAGTCGAAGAATCGCTAATTACGGGGTACTTAGTACAAAGTGGATACCAACTGGGTGGTCTTGAATCATGCTATTATTTCTAGATCGGAACATAAATCCTAAAGCTTTTACCCTTTTTGGATAAAAGTAGTTTGATAAAGCATGGGATTATGGACCACTTAAAACATATGTGTCATCTTTTGCAAAAATTTATTCCAATCAGTAGACTTGTTGCAATATATGATGGTTTTTCAGCCTTCCATAGGAATCCCAATTTTAAACTAAATAATCAGTTGATTGATCTTTAGTAAATTCCCCATTAATAGTTAATTTGACTCTGATTGATGTTTTTAATAAATTTCATTTATCGGGTTTCTCGCAAGTTAGACAGGAATTGAAATCTTCCTAAGAGTTATAAGTGGTTGTCATGAGACAAATCAGAGAACTTGCTCTGAGTCATTTTGAAACTTTTAAACCGGTAGTCTGAATTGTGGATAAATGCTCTGAATTGTGGCAGGCTCTCCAACAGGAGGTCAAATTTATAACAACAACAAATAAATTACTCAAAGATTTAAAACTCCAGGATACAAAATTCTATTGTCAGGGTATTGGGTAAACAAAATGACACTAGCAGATACAATCAGGGTATTAAAAGCAATTGATTTAACAATAAAATCGGCTCCTTTCAAAAGTAGATGTATACGCAGTTGATGATTTGGAATAATGCTTATTATACTCGCCTTAGGTTACATAAATTTATTCCTAGGAATTCTCCAACTTGTCCATATTGCACAAATCAATGGCTACGGATCTTCTTCATATATGTTCTGAGCTGCAAGTGTATATATAAACTTTTGGAACTCCTTCTTTAGAACACAATTACCAAAGATGGGTTATCAAAGTTCAAGAATAAGGGAGTTTATGATTCTACATGTTCTCCAAGAGAAAGCCTCTAGGTCGCAAACTATAGCAAAGAATATTTTTGCTGGATGAAGTTATATATAGCTACAAATTGCTAGAACCAGACAAGACATCATGGATAATTTCAAGCTTGTGGCTATAAAGCATATGTTAGCACATAAATTACCCTGAAGCAAAGTAACAATATTAATAACCCGAAAAATATGGGAAAAGGTTTTAACATTATATTAACATAATACTGTTATTGGAAGTATTAAAGTTTGATGTATATGTGGAGGAAACAATGTTTTGAAAATATGTATGATATGTAAGGGATGAAAGCACTTATAACAAATGTTTTTGGCTTTGTTATTCTTCCCTGGTGTTTTCTTTTTTGGATTAATGACGATTTTTATATGGAAGCATTTCATGTAGATATTGTATATAGTTTGGATGGTAATAGTAGTGAATTATGTGTGTGATTTTATTGTATTTTGAAAATATATATCAATAAAAATTTATTATGGAAAAAAATAGTTTACAGTTATCCTTTGCATAGAAATCTATTTTAGTCTCCTATTTATCTTTTGCAGACTTGACTAGTTTCCTGATTTGACTGTTGATACTAATGTGGGATTTGTTTTGTTGAGCACTCTCCTGGTAAGTTTTAGACAGAAATATCTGCTTTCTGTTGTATAGTCTATGATTCCGATCTTGCTATATTCGCCATCAGTCCTGTGTTGGGCTGAATGCCCTCCTTGTACCTTCAGGTATACTGAGTGTTTCTCATTGTACTCAGTGGGGATCCTGGAACTAGCAATGGTATGGTGGGATACTTTGCCATCGGTCTGGCTGGACATGGAGTAGCACAAATGAGTCTAGCCTGACCAATGCTCCTTCTCTTCTCTCATCATAAGGCAGTAACGTTTCCATTTTTTTCTATGTCCCTTGTTTCCTGGTGGGCCTGGTGATCAGAAGCATATCTAACTTTGTTTTTCTGTCTTTGTCTTGCAGTCTGATTGTTTTTTTTTTTTTGCCAAGTACTGAGGTCATTTTCTAGAAGCAAGTAGAACTCCATTCTTAGCCTCCTTCTTAGCCATCCAGTATTCCTTTGAGGCCTAGTTTGTCTTTTCCATGTCCCACTTAGTCCTGCACTCATCCTTTCCTTTACTTCCTCAGTCACATCTTTCTAAGTTTTTTCTCACTGTTTAGGTCAT
>NW_025052455.1:0-10221 GCF_019279795.1 Protopterus annectens | reverse complement strand
TTTTTGTCACCTTTCACCCATTCCCTGTCTTGAGAGCCCATCTGCAAATTGGCATTGGGGCTACTCCCCATTCTGCCATGCTGCATTTTGACATATCATATGCTTGCAACCCCAGGCTCCATCTTAGCAACTTGGCATTTTGCTGACTGGCTCTGTTTAACCATGTTAGAGGGTTGTGATCTGTCATTACAGTGAATTTTCTTCCATACAGATAAGGGTGAAGTTTTTGTAGTGCCTACAGTATGGCTAGACATTCCTTTTCTACTGCTGCATAGCATTCCTCCCTGAGTTGGAGCCTATGGCTGAGATAAACCACTGGATGCTCTTCTCCCTCTGAAGAAATCTGGCTAAGTACCGCCCCCCCCCCACCCCATAGTTCGAAGCATCCACCTGCACAACAAATTCTTGGACTGGCTAACACAGGGGGTCCTCCCAAAGCTTCCTTAAGTTTCTGAAATGCCTGCTCACATGCTGGGGTCCACACTACCTTATCTGGACTGTTCTTCCTTGTCAGATCTGTGAGGGGAGCAGCTTTGGTACTATAATTGGAACAAACTTTCTGTAGTACCCTGCTGTCCCTAAGAATACCCTCACCTGCTTTTTGGTAACAGGTGCAGGCCATGCCTGAATGGCTTCCACTTTGGCAGGTTCTGGCCTTATCTTACCACTCCCACTCTATGTCCCAGGTAGGAGACCTCTGCCATACCCACTTGGCATTTGCTGGGCTTAATGGTCAACCCTGACCTCTGTAGACTACCCATCACCTCCCTAACATGCTGAATGTGGTCTTGCCAGGAATGGCTATACTTGGCAATATCATCTAGGTAAGCAAGGGGAAACCATCCTACTCCTGCTAAAATATGATCTATCGGCCTCTGGAAAGTTGCTGGGGCATTTTTCTTCCCAAAGGCATCTTTGTGAACTCATACATGCCAAAAGGAGTCACAAAGGCTGACCTCTCTCTAGCACTGGTAGTCAAGGGCACCTGCCAGTAACCCTTGGTAAGATCAATAGTTGTAAGAAACTTAGCCCCACCCAGCTGTTCTAGGGCCTCATCTGTCCTAGGCATAGGATAAGCATCTGACTCTGTGTGACTATTTACTTTCCTGTAGTCCACACAGAACCTGGTGCTGCCATCCTTCTTTGGCACCAGCACCACTGGGGATGCCCAGGAACTGTTGGACTCTTAAATCACCCCTAGTCCCAACATCTCCTGTACCTCCTCCCTCAGAGTCTGTTTGACTCTCTCAGGCACCCTATAAGGGGCCTGCCTGATAGGCCTTTGGGGTCCTGTATCCACCTGGTGCTGCACCAGGTGGGTGCTCCCTGGTTTCCCAGTGAACATGTCCCCAAATTCCTGCCACACTGCTCGTATTTTTTGAACCTGGGTAGGAGATAGCTGCTGGGACATTGCTACCCCTTCCACTGAGGTGTCAGCCCAAGCCTCACTGAGGAGATCAGTCACAAGATCTCTCTCAGACTCCTCCTGCAATCCACTGCAAATGCTCAGCACAAGGGCCTCCCTATCATGGTAAGGTTTCATCATGTTAACATGGTACAATTTGTGCCCCTGCTGTCTGCCTAAAAGTTCCACCATGTAGTTAGCATCACTTACCTTTCTTACCACCTTGTAGGGTCCCTCCCAGGCTGTTTGCAGATTGTTGTGCCTGACAGGAATCAGAACCATATCCTCCTGCCCCACATAATCCTGTCTAGCTGGACCATTCCTGTCATACCACACTTTTTCTGTTTTTGGGGCTTCTGCCAGGTTCTCCGGGGCCCAAAGCCCATGATTTCCCCTGAGCCTTGTCCTGAGGTTCAGGACATATGCCACAACAGACTCCTTGTGAGACTCACACTCACCTTCCCACTCATTTTAATTAAATCTAGAGGTCCCTCACCCTATGCCCATACAGCAACTCAAAGGGTGAAAAACCTGTGGATTCCTGGGGAACCTTTTGTAAGCAAACAACAGATGGGGCAAATATTTGTCCCACCCCCTTTTAAACTGATCTGCAAATCCCCTGTAGCATGGACTTGATTGTAGAGTTTAACCTCTCAACAAGACCATTAGTCTGGGGATGGTAGGGGTGGTCTTCATGTGCTTCACCCACAGGACTTCCACAGACAAGCCAGCAGGTCTGACATAAAATTGGCACCTCTGTCAGACAGTATTTCTTTGGGAAACCTACCCTGCTGAAAATCTCTAACAAAGCATTTGCCCCCTTTTCTGCCTCAATCCAGGACAAACCCACTGCCTCAGGGTATCGTGTAGCATAATCTACAATCACTAGGATAAAATTTTTCCCCTGTGGAACTTGGGGTACTCAGAGAACCCACAATATCCATAGCTCCCCTCTGAAATGGCTCCTCAATCACAGGCAAAGGCATCAAAGGAGCTCTCACCTTGTCTCCTGCCTTGCCTACCTTTTGGCACTGCTCACAGGTCCTGCAGTACCCTGTTACATCTCTGTAAATTCCAGGCCAATAGAAGTTTTGCAAAATTTCCTCTTTGTAGGTTTTACCCTTTGATCTGCAAAGGGAATATCATGGGCTATGGCTAAAAGGCCCAGATGGTACGCTCTAGGCACTACCAACTGCTGTACTCTCTCACCTTCTAGCCCTCCCTCAGGGGTCCACTCGTATAGTAACCCTTTGTCCCAGTATACAGATTCCCCTTCCCTTTAGAATCAGGTGCCTCCCTAGCTACCTGCCTCAGGCCTTGCAATGTAGGGTCTGAGAGCTGAGCCTGTCTCAATCTCTCTTTGTAACCCTTCCCAGCCCCCCTTCCACAGGAAGTCTGGCATCCTCTGACAGTGGTGCCTCACTGTCAGCCTGGGTACTACTACTCACCTCTACCTTTGCAGTACTCTGTCCAAGGGAACATCAGTCCCCACAAGCAGCTGTGGCTCACATTCAGTCTCACTGCTACAGCGTAGCTCACTCCCTGAAGTAACCACCTCAGCAGTCCTGGCTGCAAGTATGCAGTCTGTCTGTCTCCCCAGGCTACCAGACCCACATGCTTGTCTCCTAGCCTCACTGCATGTAACTGCATAAGTACATAGTACTGCCTCATCCAAATCCTTCCCTCTCAGGACATCTGCAGGATGGTAGTTCCAACCCCTGTTGTCTCAAGACAACCCACTTTGGCATTTTGTCTTTCCCACTTACTGGCTCCCTCACCTTTGGTTCCCCACCTTGCCTCCTGGAACTGTATGCCACATGGCCCCACTGGTTGCATTCAAAACATTTAACCCTAGTCCTGGATTTTACCTGGACTAGTGGCTTCCCTGCTACTGGCAGATTCTGGGGGCCCCCCATGGGTTCCTTTAGACCCATGAGCAGTACTGGGGCCCCTTCCTGTGCAGGGCTGCCCTGCTTGCTAGGTATAGGTCTCCTTCTTCCCCAACTCTTGAAGTAGCACACTGTCTATCAGCTAACCAGATCCTCATGTCCTCAGGCAAAGTGCTAAGGGCTTGTTCCTTACCAAAAGCTCTCCCAGCCCTTCAAAAGTGGTGACCTGACATCCACTCACCCAGCTATGAAAATAAGTGCTCAGTTAAACAACATATTCACATACATTTTCATCTGCCTTGCATCTATGCTCAAAACTTTTCCTATACATTTCAGGTGTTAGCTTAAAACTTTCCCAACAAGTGTCTTTTACAGCAGTATAATCAAAACAGTCAGTGTCATTTTTTCTAAAGAAGTTACAGCTTTACCATGGAGTAAGGGGTCAGGAACCATACCCAGAGCCTTTGGTCAACTTCATACTGTTTACATACCCTCAAACATATGAATGAAGCTATCAAAATTATCCCTCTTTAAACTGTGGAAGAAATTTACTGACCTTTTGTGCTTCTGGGGCCCAGTTACTCCCTTCCCCATTACCTCCATGACTCTGGAAAGAGTCAGCATTTCCCTCTCATGCCTCCTCTCCCGTTCATTTTCCTCAGCTTGTAGACCCCTCATTGTCTCGCTGCTTCTAGTTCCATATCCTTCCAACTCAAGGCTCTTTAGCTCCAGCTGGATTTTTAAATCCACTGCAGAAAGGTTGAGCTGTCCATTCCCCGAGGATATTGTATCTCAACTGTCAGTCAGATTGTCCTTCGCTGCTTTTTCTGATGCAGCTGAAACCCAAGGCTGCAATCAGGTCTGCCTTAGTCAGGTTTCCATGCACCAGCCCCTAGCCTGGCACATCTCCCCAGCTGGCTCCTTGTCAGCTTTCCATACCCCTTTGCTGACATGCTGCCTGCTCACCCTGACAAACCCTAAGCTAACAAAAGAAATAAAACAATTGTGATCTGAACTCTGAGTACACTGGGCTATTTTAGAGTACAAAACACTTTCAGAGATCACTGTACATAAGCTACAGGAATTCACTCTACCCACACCACTAAAAACCAATTAGTATGAAGTGATCCCACCACTGCCACCACTTGTGATGACTGTGCCCTGGCCCAGCAATAAAAGAGCCTCAATCCTCACCACTAACACAGAGAGGTCATCTCATAGAAGAGAGGAAAGGATACTAATACACAAGTAAAGTACAATTTCCTTAAGTGCACACAGAGATCAAGTCATTTTTGGGCTGGTTGCTCCTTGCTCCCCAGGTCCCCAAGAAGACTCCCCACTGGCACAGCTATAGGTCCAGATAGTACAGTTGTGTACACCTACCATAAATGTAGATGTTAGTGTATTCACTGTTGCAGTCATTACATTTGGGTAATCCCTGTTGGCAGGTTGCCCTCAGTCCCTGAATAACAAAGTCTTGGGTCCTACATCGGTTGCTGTCTTTTCCCATGACCCAGGCCACGGGTATAAAACAGGCAGAATTTTCAGTTTTTCTTGCCCCAGATGTCAGTGCCCCCAAATAGAAAAAATATATATAAATATATATAAAACTGTATATATACATGCAATTGTAAAATATAGGAAAAAACTCCAGAATAAAATGGGTTAAGACTGCAACAGTGAATACACTAACATCTACATTTATGGTAAGTGTACACAACTGTACTATGTTCTTTTTGTTTCACTGTTGCAGTCATTACATTTTAGAATCCCAAAGCTATATAGGCTAACTTAGCATTAGAGTCTATAAGGCCCTGCAGAACTGCAGTGCAAAACCCGCCCCGGGCTTAGAGAAGAGCAAATGATAATGCTTTGTAAAATATGAACAGAGCTCCAAGTAGCAGTTTCTAGAAGTCTTTGGTTGGTACCCCCTGAGAAATTTCTGAAATAGATGCAGCCCTGGTAATGTGACCTGATTCCCTTGGGCACAGTTTACCATGGTCAAATAGCAAAAAGAATGCAGTGGCTTATCCACTTTGAAATAGCTGCTTTGAAAAAGCCTTCCTCTGATCCTGCAGCAAATGCCACCTAGTTTCTCAATTTTTAGAGATTTGGTCCTGTTTTAGAATCTTAGTTGTCTGTGTACATCCAAGGAATGCAGAATCCCCCCTTGTTCTTTGGGTTTGGGTAAAAAAGTTGGCAGGTGAATTTTGGTTAAGAGCCACATGGAAACCCCCTTAGGCATAAAGGAAGGATTGTCCTGAGGACACCCTGTCTGGGTAAAAATAAAAAAGGCTCCCCAGCCATGAGGGCCTGTAGTTCTGAAACCCTTATTGCTAAGGTTGCCAAAAGGGAAAACTGTTTTTCCCAAAATAAAATTTATATTTCAGTAGCTGCTGGTTCAAAGGGGGCAGGTGAGTTTTCCAGCACAAAATTGAGGTCCCATGCAGGAGTTTGGGGATCTTCTGGGGGGCCCTTTAAAATTTTGGCCCTCTAAGATACTGTTTTACAAGGATGAGAAAAGAGGGAGGGGTTTTTTAATGAGCCTGGCAGAGGCATGGGTTTTATGAAAAAAAGATATTGTCAACATCTCAGTCAAGTATTGTAAAATCTGAGGAATATTTCTTTTGTGTCAGTCCGGGTTGGTTCCAAGCACAGAATCTCTTCCATTTATCAGCATAAGATTTTCTAGTACTAGGCCTTCTGGTTCCAAAATGACATCCATCACAGATTTACTGAGAGGTGTTGTTTGAATAATTACATGATCAGCCATGCTCAGGTTCAGAGTTTGGAGCTGATTGTGCAGAATTTATTTTTTGGGGGCAGTAGATGAGGATTTGAGGCAAGTCAAGGAGGATTGAGACATATTCCTTAGAATTTACCAGTGCTGGGAAAGCCAGTCGGGGGAATTAGGATAATTTTTTGGTTTCCTGTCTGACTTTTAGTAAGACCTTGGAGAAGAGGCAGAGGGAAAGGCAAAATGATAGGTTTTTCCAACTGAAGGAAGGCATCCACTTCCATGCTTGTCTGTGATAAGTCCTTGTGCAAATTTGTCCAGTTTATATTTTGGGGAGAGCAAATAGATCTATGTCTGGGGTCCCCATTTCTCTGTTAAATGTGAAGACTTTGGATCCATTTCCACTCATGAGGGTCCATAAGATTTCTGTTAGGTCCTGCCAGAGTATTTTGTTTTCCTGGCAGGAATTGAGCTTGAAGATGTATTGGTAAGTCAAGGCTGTGTCCCCCAATCCCTGGCTAGTCTGCAAAGGGGTAGGAATGTGTGCCCCCTGCTTGTTTATGTACCCATAACCTGTTGTTGTCTTTATCAGTAGTTTTCCATGAAGTAAGTCCTTGAAGGCTGTCAGGGGATTCTGAACAGCTACATCTCTTTCTGGTTGAAAAATGCATTTGTTTTGGGCTCCATATGCCCTGAATGCATCTTGCCAGGTGGGAAACATAGTCTGATGCATCTGTAGTTATTTGGTTTGGGGGGTAGAGTGAAGACAGTCCCATGTTTTGGTGACATGTTCTGCCCACCAAAGAAACTCCTTTTCAGGGGAAAGAGAGGAAACATTGTTTCCAACTGTGACAATGTTCCATAAACTTTTAGGTACCCTTAGTTTCCTCAAAGCAGTCTTGCATATGGAATTGTAGAATCAGGATGCCATGAACCCCCAAAACCTGCAGAATTTGTCTTGCAGATAACTGGGTTTTTTTTCCATCTGTTTGAAGTAGTCAGTTGCCTTTGTTTGTCTATAAGGTAAGCCATCTGGGCAGTTGTATTCAAGCTTGCACCCAGGAATGTAATCTTTGAGAGGACCCGTTTTGATTTCTTTATTTTGTACCCTAGGCAAGAAGCCTTTTACAAAGCCAGATGTTGAAAGAATGTCCCCTGCTTGAATGAGACAGTCATCCAAGTATAAATTTTTATGCTTCTTTGTCTGAAAATCAATTTGGTGCCAGGCACTTTTAAAAGACCCTGGTGGAGATAAGCCAAAGGGCAGTGCAGAGAATTGGTAATGCATAAACCAGCCTTGAAGGAGGTATCTTCTGCACATTTTTTATTGGGATAGGTATGCCTCTTTAAGTCTAAGTCACAGCTTCTTCCCAGCATGGGCGGTTGCAAAGTCAGCATTTTGAATTTTGGGGTGTCCAAAAATTTTTAAAACTAAACCAGTATTACCCGGCTTGTTTTTTCCCCTTTTTTCCTTTTTTTTTTTGTACTGGTTGAATAGATATCCATGAGGGGCATAACTGTTTCTGTGCCTCTGCCCATTGATTTTGTCAGATCTGGCCAACTGTTTAATTGGCAAGGTGTGGAAATGAAATCTGTATCCCTGGGGTACTATGAATACCACTTGTCCCGGGTTATTAACTGCCAATTTTTGACATGAATGTATTTTCCCCCAAAATTTGATACACCAAAAATAACTTTTAAGAGAATTTTTTACAGTTTTTACAGAAATATCTTGGAATCTTTTTTCATTCTGGGATTTTCATTTTTTTGGAAAAGTGCAAATTTTTTATTATTTTACCCCAGACTATCTTTTTAAAAGTCTGAAGCACTATAAATTATCTGGGGTATTCTGTTTTCACACCTCTTTTCTGGGGATCTAACCTGACTCCCTGGAGACGCAGAAACCAACAAATTTTTAGCTTTCTCCCGAAAAAAACTCCCGCTCTAAAAAATTAAGAACCACCAAACAACACTGAGAACATTAAAGTAAACACTAAAGATAAAATGCCCCAAATTTTTATTTAGATGATTTGAAAAGGCATAACCCATTCAAAGGGATTCAGTCTTTTTTAAAAATTTACTGACTTTTTAAACTCTAAGAAGATTAATGCAGAATGGACATAATTGAAAAAAAAAATCTATATGGAAATAAGAGCAGATATAGAAGGATTTAAAATCCAAAGATGTTCTCATTACAGAAATAAAACCAAATTACTGGATTTAGAGGCAAGGAGTCACAGGAATAATTAATAAGAGGATTACCAATCTTATAAAACCAAAATTAATTTCAGTGACTAAACAAATATTTGATGCATTCAACTTTGAGACAAGTACTAACACCTTAATTGTTGAAAAGCATGGGGCGACAAGACACTTTATGGATTTTTATTGATTACTAAATTACAGGACACTCAAAGTATTTTAGAAGAGCCCAAAAGTAAGAAATATCTCATCTAATAAATATAAGATGACTTTTTACAGGATTTAAAAAATAAAATGAACAGACAAAAAATTTTCAAGTGCTGATAATCAAAGGGGAAAAAATTTTAAATGAGGATCCAAACACATTTCTTTTGATAATGACAGAAATTATATGGCTTCAGAACCTCAAAAACAAGGATATCTTTTTAAATTATTCAAAATCCTTCCGAAAACAAAAGTAATTTTAACCCTTGTAAGATTTTGGGAAATTTTAAATTTATTTTAAGACTTTTAAATATTCTTTTAAAAAACAGAAGTTTGACAAGTTTTTCCAATGAATAAAACCTGACTTTATAGTTGAAATCTGATTGGTTTATAGAGAGATAAACAAACATTTTATTCCAATATATGAAGGTGCCATTTTTTGAGAAACTCCATTATAGTTTGTTTTTAGGTTTTCGTTTAAATATAAAACAGAATGGGAAAATCTTCAGATTAAAAAACCAACATGGTTAGAGTTCTTTTTTTTGTTTTCTGTTCATAGTTTAAATTATTTTTCCTGTTTTGCCTGCATGATGAGTTATGATTAAGGGAAAATGTGACATGTTGTTTTGAAATCATTTAGGGACATTGTCTGCAACTTAACTGTTTTCAAGGTGAAATTTAAATTTTAATCCCCGAATATTCATCAAAATACAAGTCTTTGGTTTTTGTTGTACCTGATGAAAAATGCTAAGTTTGGTGATAATATTTAAACCATCACAAATTTTGCAAAGTTATTTTCTTGCTGGATGGCTATTCTGATTTATCCACTGCAAGAAGCTTGTTACAAGGTCAGGATGTTCCCCAAAATAAGAGGTTTTTTGTTGTGCCTGTGATGAATTTTTTCAGCCTGACTGTGAATTTTCCCACATGTTCCATTACCTCAGTATGTTTGCATGAGTCAATTTATCTTTATCTGTTTTTATATTCAGTTATGCCCAGGAAAATTTTAAATGGTTTTCTGATCACAAATACAATGACTTCCCGGTTTTGTACTGTTGTCCCGATGACAACCGCTAAGATTAGTTGACTGCAACTGATTAATCTATCACAAATTTTGCAAGTGTTTTTTTCCCAGGATTGTTTCTGATTTATCCATGCAAAAATTTTTAAAAGGGCAAATTCCAACCGGAGGCTTTGTTGCCCCTGTGCCTGAAGCAGGTATTTATCTCCTGACTCTGATTTAACTTTTTACATAATTCCCAGATGTCATTGGGAAGCATTCATGTTTTTATTGTTTCATATACAGATGGCAAATTTTAAATGTGATTTTATTATTATCTGTTTAACTGAACCTGATGTGATTCTAACTGTCCCAATTTTTTTTGATCCTTCATTATCAAATAAAAGTCTTTTATTCAAATTTAGAATTTATAGTCACTTGTACATTTGAATTTATATTTTTGACATTTGGGTTAAATGCCTTTTTTATAAATTCTAATGTGTATGATTCAAACACCTGAATGATAAATTTATATAATAGAATATAAGAAAAACATGATACATAAAGAGCTTTTATTTTTTTTAAAACATGCTATATATTTTATTTTTAAAAAATTTTTGAATGATTTTTTTTAGAATTTTTTTTTCCTTTTTAAAAAAAGGCCCAAAAATTTTAATAAAAAATAGGAAAAGAAAAAAAAAAAAATTTTTTTTGTTTTTTTTTTTTGGTTTTGTTTTTTTTTTCTTCTTTTTTTTAGACATAATTTTTTAAATTACAATTTAAA
>NW_025052454.1:0-9375 GCF_019279795.1 Protopterus annectens | reverse complement strand
GGGGGGTAAAAAAAAAAACCCCCCCCCCCAAAAAAAAAAATTTTTTGCCCAACAATCCCCCGGGGTTTTTAAAAAAAGGAAAATTGGGCCCCCCCCCCCCCGGGGGGGGGGGTTTTAAAAAAGGGGCCCAAGGTTTGTTTTGGGGTTAAAGCATGTTCATCTGCAGAGGCAGCTGGAAACACACACACACACACACACACAGGGAAAGGGGCCCGGAGTCAACCCCATCTACATGAACTCACAACAGTATGAAGCATTTACAGAAGCCCGTTTTACTGAGCACAGCGTCAGAGGCATACTTCGGGCGGGTGACATCCCCGTAAGAAATAGCTGGCAAAAACCAAGGTATGTTTGCAAAGCATGTTCATCTGCAGGGGCCCTGGAAACACACACACACACACACACAAAAGGAAGGGCCAGGAGTCGAAACCCCATCTACATGAACTCACTACAGAGGGAGCATTTACAAAACGCCCCGAGTTACTGAGCACAGCTGTCAGAGGCATACTTCAGGTGGGTGACATCACCGAAGACAATAGCTAAAGCCAAGGTAGTGGGGCTAAACATATTCATCTGCAGAGGCAGCTGGAAACACACACACAAGGGCGGGTAACCATATCTACATGAACTCACTACAGATGAAGCATTTACAAAACGCTCCCGATTTACTGAGCACAGCTGTCAGAGGCATACTTCTAGGCGGGTGACATCACCAAGACAATAGCTGGCAATCAAGGTATGTGTGGCCCAAAAGCATGTTCATCTGCAGAGGCAGCGGGAAACATACACACACACACACACACACGGAAAGGGGCCCGAGAACCCCCCACTACATGAACTCACTACAGTATGAAGCATTTACAGAAGGCACCGAGATGAGCACACCCTGTCAGAGGCATACTTCTGGGGGGTGACATCACGAAGACAATAGCGGCAAAGCCAAGGTATGTTTTGGGCGCTAAAGCATGTTCATCTGCAGAGGCAGCTGGAAACACACACACACGGAAGGGCGGAGTCGAACACGCCATCTACATGAACTCACTACAGTATGAAGCATTTACAAAAGCTACCGATTTTTGAGCACAGCACTGTCAGAGGCATATTTTAGGGGGGTGACATCAATGAAGACAATAGCTGGCAATAGCCAAGTATGTGTTGCCCCAAAGCATGTTCATCTGCAGAGGCAGCTGGAAACACACACACACACACACACGGAAGGGCCGGGAGTCGAACCTACACCTATCTACATGAACTCACTACAGTATGAAGCATTTACAGAAGCCACCGATTAAATGAGCACAGCTGTCAGAGGCATATTTTAGGGGGTGACATCACCAAAGACAATAGCTGGCAATAGCCAAGGTATGGGGCGGCGCAAAAAGCATGTTCATCTGCAGAGGCAGCTGGAAACACACACACACCCCGGAAAGGGGGCGGAGTCAAACCCCACCTATCTACATGAGCTCACAAGTATGAAGCATTTACAAAAGGCAGGTTTACTGAGCACAGCTGTCAGGGCATATTTTAGGCGGGTGACATCCGACAATACCCAAAGAGGTTGTGGCGTAATGTTCATCTGCAGAGGCAGCTGGAAACACACACACACACACACACCCCCCCGGAAAGGGGCCCGAGTAACCTCCTATCTACATGAACTCACTACAGTATGAAGATTTACAGAACCCCCCGAGTTTACTGAGCACAGTTCAGAGGCATACTTCGGTGACATCCAAAGAAAAAGCTGGCAATACCAAGGTGGGGGAAGCGCTAAAGCATGTTCATCTGCAGAGGCAGCTGGAAACACACACACACACACCCCCCCGGAAGGGCCGGGTAAACCTACCCCTATCTACATGAACTCACTGTATGAAGCATTTACAGAACGCCCCAGTTTACTGAGCACAGCTGTCAGAGGCATACTTCGGGGGGTGACATCACGTAAGACAAAGCTGGAAAACCAAAGGTATTTTGGGCTGCATGTTCATCTGCAGAGGCAGCGGGAAAACACACACACACACCCCCGGAAAGGGGCCCGGAGTAAACCCCCGTTCTACATGAACTCACTACAGATGAAGCATTTACAGCGGCTACCGGTTTACTGAGCACACCCTGTCAGGGGCATACTTCTAGGGGGTGACATCCCCGAAGACAATAGCTGGAAAAGCCAAGGTATGGGGCCCCAAAAGCATGTTCTTGCAGAGGCAGCTGGAAACACACACACACACACCCCCCCCCCGGAAAGGGGCCCGAGTCGAACCACGCCTATCCATGCTCACTACAGATGAAGCATTTACAGAACAGCACCGGTTTACTGAGCACACCCTGTCAGAGGCATATTTTAGGCGGTGACATCATTTGTAAGACAATAGCTGGCAATAGCCAAGGATGGTTCCCCCAAAGCTGTTCATCTGCAGAGGCAGCTGGAAACACACACACACAGGGGGGGGTCGAACCTATGCCTATCTCCGAACTCACTGTATGAAGCATTTACAAAAGCACCGAGTTTACTGAGCACAGCTGTCAGAGGCATACCTAGGGGGGTGACATCACAAAGACAATAGCTGGCAATAGCCAAGGGGGCCTAAAGCATGTTCACCCAGAGGCAGCTGGAAACACACACACACACACACCCCCCGGGGGCCGGGTGAAACGTATCTACATGAACTCACTACAGGAAGCATTTACAGAAGCCCCGAACTGACCGCTGTCAGAGGCATATTTTGGGGGGTGACATCACTGTAAGACAATAGCTGGCAATAGCCAATTTGTGTTGCCGCCAAAAAGCATGTTCATCTGCAGGGCAGCTGGAAACACACACACACAAAAAGGAAGGGGTCAACCTTGCCTATCTCATGAACTCACTACATTGAAGCATTTACAGAACCCCTGAGTTTACTGAGCACACCCTGTCAGAGGCATACTTCTAGGGGGGTGACATCACGAAGACAATAGCTGGCAGCCGGGATGTGTGGGCGCCTAAAACAGTTCATCTGCAGGGAGCTGGAAACACACCCCACACACACACACACACACACACACACACACACACACACACACACACACACACACACACAGGGCCAAAGAGTGAACCCCCCACCTACATGAACTCACTACAGCATGAAGCATTTACAAAACGTCCGGGTTACTGAGCACAGCACTGTCGGAGGCATCCCCCTGGGTGGGTGGTATCATCTGCAGAGAAAATTTCCCGATGGGAATAAGCAGGGGCCCTCCCCTGTTACCATCCGGTGGCGCCCGTATTGCTGCAGTCAATACCAAATAACACTGATCAGTACACACACGGGGATAGGATGCCCCAAATGACAGTTTACCCTATAAGGGGGCATCCGGCAGGATGTAGCAATGGGATGACAGCCACATATGTGTCCCCGGATGGTCACCATGGCTATGGGATGCCACCATGGCTACACGCCTGTAAGACATCGGGGCACTGTCATGTGTAGGTGGTGTACTGGCCATGCCTCCCCCACCTAGCGGTTTCAAAGGGGGGCAGACATGCTCACGGGTATGTCGGGCTTTCACTGTACTGTGTGTCATTTCACAGCTGCTTACTGGGCATGCTAGACATTGCGGCACAGAGCAGACATGCATACACATGGTGCCGCATGGGTGGCAGAATTTGGGCCGCCCTGGTTGGGCCACCAACAGCAACCCCCCATGCCACCGGGGCGGGGGGATACAGTCATGCCCCGGGGGATTACTGCAGTCGGGGTTGCCCGTACTTTTGTCATCTACACAGCTGCTTACTGGGCATGCTCAAATTAACCCAGAGCCACATGCCCCTGGTGCCGGCATGGGTAGAATGGGACCGTGTGTCAGCCACACAACGAACCCGGGCCCCCACAGGCGTGGCGTGCGGGATACAGGCATGCACCCCGGGGATTATGCGTCCACAGTGTGCACTGTACTGGTTTTCCATTCACAACTGCCCGGGCATGCTAACACTTTGACTCGGGACAGAGCACATGCATAAAATTTCGGCATGGGTGGCAGAATGTGGACCGCCGTGTGTCCACCCCCAAAAGCAAGGCCATGCCACAGATGTGGCCTGCAGCGGGAATATCCAGGTGCAATTAACCATGGGTGGACTGCCCTACAGTTTGTTGCATGCTACAGACCACCCCCCCAAACCCAGGATACCTGCACAGCCGTCCAGGACACTGGTGAGTTGCATGCTCTCACAAACACCGGGGTGACATCAACCACCCATACATAGACCGGAACATTAATGACACAACACCCCACAGGTGGTGTTCATAATGTGACTGCTGTGAAACAGCCATGAACCATACCCACTAGGGGACGATACCAGTTCTGCCCATCACACATGGGAGGATATGCTCCACACAGGATGTACATCCCTCAATGGTGATGTCAGACCATATAGTGGATCCACTGGTAATCCACATCCTGCACCCAACACCGGCATGGGAGACCTAAGTGACGACCTCTCCACAGCAAACCACACATCATATGACCGTGTTGTACCCTCCAACTCCTCCATGCCAGTGGTGAACACAGGCTGCACTGGCAACTCCCTTACAATGCCTTCTCTGAGCACCCCAGGGATGTCTGCACCAAGCGATCATGATAACATCAGGACCTTGTCCACCAAAGGTAGGCACATGGTCTGGTGGACCCCAGCCACTGACAAACTGTACATCAACAGTTGGAGCTAATACATGACAGAGCAATATCAGTACCAGGGAAGCCATCACCCATTCATACCGGCGTCAACATACGGCCACACATACAATCATCCAAGGCCGCTTGTGGGAGTGGTACTGCAGAGGGCACATGAGACAACCATAGGGCCTTCCTTAACTGTGGTAAGGACATGGGTGGGAGCACAGTCATGGCCGGAAATGATCCAGAATGGTACAATGGTCACTGCACCCACAGACATTGTCAACAAACCAGCGGACATGTTCCATGCATACATCCACCCCCCCCCCCAAGAGGGGACATATCCATCCCACCAGAGTCTAGCCTCCGAAACATCTCATATGCCCTGGAGTGATCTGATATCTGTTAGGCGGTGAACACAGCACCAATGGGCCCCGATGGTGTCCCTGGCTGTGTGCTACCCAACCTCATTGAGGCCCTCACCCCACACATAAGGCTGCTGTGTCATGTTAGCCTTACTACGGGCAAGGTCCGCGCTGGATGGCATATGGCAGCTGTGGTCCCACTATGCCAGAGTAGTGCTCTTATGGACTGTAGACATTGCCATGCTATCAGCTTGACAAGCCTTGTCTGCAAAGCTGCGGGGAGGTCCATACAGGTGCCCATGAATACAGACAGTGGTGTACAGCCAATACCGGAACATACCCACAACGACTTAGTCAAGGGCAGATCCTGCCTCCCAAACCTGCTCGTCCTGTCTGGAGCAGTCACTAAGGCCATTGATGGGGGTACGTCGGTTTGCACACACTACCATGACCTGGTGGGAGCATTCAGAACACACTCCACGTGGTACTCATGGAAAGGCTCGCCAGCGTACATGTGGGGACATATGTCACACGATGGTTCTCAGAATGGTTGGAGGTCACACCACACAGGGTTTGTGTTCCTGGTGCCGTGTCAGACTCTAAGCTGGTCTCCAGTGGAGGCCCACAGGGCTCAGTCCTGGGCCCCCTGCCGTTCGGCATTCGACCATCCAATGTGCATGCAAACATAGGGGGATTGTGGCAGACAAGGTATGCAGATGACTGCACACCGGCCACCATACCCAACACCCCATCTGACCCGGACATCCACCTAGGTTGTCATAGACATGGATAACTGGTGCCAGAGCCATGGCCTGCTGCTACATGCCACAGAAGGTGCAGACCTACCCAGTGGGAAGGACATGTTTGCCCCGACGTAACATGTACGTGGTAATCCATTCAACATGGTGGACGTGTTCATGGAAATGGGTACCACACCTGTCAGTAACCTCTGTCAACACACACTATGCCAATGTGGGTGGGAAGACATTCCACTGTGGCCACCTGGTCTGGAAGGAATCACATACACATCAGGGGTGTTCATTGTACCCTGTACACATCACACACCAGAGCAATGATTGCGATAATGGCACATCGGGCTGTACCTAACCTGACACCTGCAGCACTCGGAAGGACCACAAACGCTTTCCCCACCGGGATAAAGGTGCTGGGACATGTGTCACACGCTGCCCGACCAAGGGGCTCCGTATACCTTCCCAGCAGCCCGCTCTGTGGTGATCTGTGCCTGACATACACGGCCATGTCCAACCTGGGTGACATGGACATGTTCCACCTCCTAGGCTCCGGCAAACACCGCCCCAGAAGCGACTGTCAGACACCTCACCACCAAGATGACTAGGACGTGCTGGGGAACAGGGTCAATGCCCAGAGACCCCTACAACACGGAGAGGATTCCCGCCCATGTGAAGCAGAGGCCCTGACTGCCTTTGTCCAGGGGTAATCATGATGTGGATGTGTGATCATAGGTATCGCCAGGCATCATCTCTGTGTCAGTGCTGGACAGGGCAGGAGATGATGGATGTGGTATCCTCATCCTAAGGGGTGTTAGCACACACACAGTCTTGCTAGGTTTACACATGCCGTAGGGCACATAGCCTGGTATGTACATTGGGCCCATGTACCTATGTAGGGGTCCATGCCGGTTGCGGTACCCGTGCTATGCTGATATTGCCAGATGTGCCTGTGGGTACCCCATACACGGGGGGAACTGATAACAGTGCTCCCAGTAGGCACATGCAAGTACACCATAATTGGCATACGGGTTAACTGAACCAACATGGTGCTACACATGTAACCACCACGCATACTGTGTACACAGAGCAATGACTGCTGCACCTGCACTACATGGTATGTCTGCTGCATGATGTCAGTGCACGACACACATCACATACGCACCTGTCACCTGCCATACACAACCAGCACAACATACAGATCGCGTACTATGCGGACACAGGTATCACATACACCTCTCACTATCTTGTCCACCTTGTGCATCAGAATGTTTGCATAACCGTTTCACCGATGGTGTAGCTCACGGTTCTGCGGCAGAGACTTCATCATATGCACAGGGTGATATGTGTGCCACAGGCATAGGCTGTACCAATGGATGACATCATGTGTGTGTAAGGGCCTGTGCATTTACTGGGCATGACTGTGCAGAATGCATGTGGATGTGGTGGAGCCCTACAGTTGTGTTTGCTGTGTGTGGGTATGTGTGTACACAGTTCAGTCATCTGTGATGCCTACACGGGGTATACTTGGCAGCCCCAGACTGTACAGTGCAGGTGGTACGGCTCACTGTGTCCGCCGGGCGACCTGACCCGTGCCTGCCTGGGGTCGCACAGGCACTACCGGGTGGAGGTATAGAGTGGCCACCCTCCGATGACACATGTCCACTGGAAACGTGTCCATGCTGGGGCCGTCCAGGGCCATGTCCACGTGGCCTGCTGTGTCCTGGTGTGGTTGGTATAGTAGCAGCTGCACTGCTGCTGCTACCAGCACTGTGTGGGTGGGCATGGGAGGTGGCACGCACACGTCGACCTGCACTGGTGGTGTTGCTGGCCACGCACGCCTATGCCTCACCCCTACCAGGTGTTCCAGCACGGACAGCTCACGCTCACGGATGGCCATGCCTCGGTCGAGGATCCCAGCCATCTCACCCAATCTCCTATCCAGAACATCGGCAAGATGCTGTTGGGCATTCGCCAATGACTGGATGTTCTCATTTAAGGAATGGATTGCGGACCTCTGCAGCCTCTGCCCTTCCTGGTTCTGCCGTTTGGCACGTGCCTGCGCCGCCATTACAGTCTGGAACATGCGTCTGGTTATACCAGCTGCTGCACCCTGTACGGCAGGTGTATGTCTAGCAGTGCTCCTCTACGAGCAGCACCTGCCACATGCCTGTGTGGCACTCCACCAGTCATTACACTGGCAACATCGTGTGTACCCGCACCTTCTGCAGCCACCACACATTCCTGCTCGGTGCCAACAGACGCTGACTGTCCGTCATCTATGGGCAACGGTGTTGGGGTATGTGTCGGCATCTGAAGCGGGATGAAGGGGACGTAAGTGTGATGTTCTCCAATGGCACAGTGTCTGCCTGTGACGACCCTGTGCCTCATGCACATGGTCATCACCACTAGTATCTGTGGGGACACTAGCATCAGATGGACCGCAGGAGGGGAACGCACCTACAGCACCTGTCAATACAAAGACATACCGTAGGTTACATTACACACACACACACACACACACACACACACACACACACACACACACACATGCGGACACACACACGCTGACACACACACGGACACACACACATGCAGACACATCATGCATGTGATATTGCAGGTGGCATGCAGCATTCCCACACCACAGGCCAGTGAATGCAGCCCAGACATTAATAGTGGCAGTATGCATACTGCCCTGGAGTGCACACTACAACAGGCAGGTGTCTTTTAGTGGGCATGCAGTACACATTCATGGTAGTTTGCATGCATCACCGTGATACACCGTTGGCCACGGCGGTTAACAGTACACATGGCTGCCATCACTATGTCATGTACACCGCAAACATGTGCGGTATCATGTGGACATGTGACGATGGTGTCCCACCACATGCACCACATCACAACGGATGTCACAGTGCAGTGTTATGTGTACAGTCTACAGATACAATGCATGTGTAACATGGATGTCTGTGCAGGTGTGGTTGGTGTGAGCTGTGTACATAGCTGTACAGTGGGGAGTACGGGCACTGTGCCACTGCACGATAGCAGGACACAGGTATGTTTCTGTGCGATGCGTGACCTGGATGCATTACATTGCCATGTCTGAAAGTCAGTTCAGCTGCTCAGCAGCACATATATGGTGGACATTGGTGGCACCTCTAGTGGCTGCAGACAGGCATTCCATTACACTGGTGTACCACATCGGATGTCCAGGGGGTCCACTACAGTGATGAGCCCACTATGTGTGGACAGGGTGCAACGGTGACTACCCACTGCGGATGTACTGTGTGGCAACATGCCTGTAGGTATCACCCATGGCCTTGTTTGTCTGGGTCATCGACAATTTTGTGATGGACATCGTGCACACCCGTGGTGGCCATGTGACATACAACCATACTAGTCTGAGGTGTCACATTCCTAGCTATGCAGACATTGTGGATGTCTGCTATGTGCATAGGTCATGCCATGGTGTGACAATGTTGCAGACAGACATCTGCATGGGACATGTCATGTGCCATGTCACATGCACCAATGCAGGGGCATAGGTCAGTGGTAACACCTGTCTGGCCAGATCACAGCTCACTATGTGGTACTGTGTGCATACCGCAGAG
>NW_025052453.1:0-10701 GCF_019279795.1 Protopterus annectens | reverse complement strand
ATGGATACTGCAGCAATACGAAGTTTGTAAATTATTGTATGTATTGAATGATTATGTAAGATGCAAACTGTATTAGAACTGTGTGTATGTGTATATCAAACTGCTGGTACAGAAGTGTGTGTTTTTTTGCAAAGTGCTATTTAAAATGTAACCACAGTGTGCCCTGCTGGAAGATAAAAGAAATTGTATTGTAACTGTTTAAATGTATACATTTTAACAGTAGAAACTGGAATACAGGAGGTTAACTTCAGTCCAGCAAAACTTCAGAAAAATAGCTGAAATTAAATTACTTTATGGCAGCTACAGACATAATGGGCCGGATTCACGAAACCTCCATGTAAGACTTAATAAGTCTTACTCGGAGGCTGCAGTTGTACGGTATGACATCAGCATGCCATGCATATTCATGAGGGCATGCTGAATCATACCCTAGGCTAACATGGTCCGTGTAGGGTACTGCAAAGGGACACACCCCAGAAGAGTCAGTGGCCTGAAAGTAAACACCCACGAGCGAGTCCTTAGAAATGTCAAGAAACACAACACCACACATCCCCACAGACTAAACCCTACTGAAAATGTGTAAAACGTAAAAATAGCAGTTTCATTTTTTTTTTATAATTTCAAAAATGTTTGCCCGCATTTGCGCTCAATTGCACAGGTATGCCCTTTGCTCATCCACAATTAGCAGACATTGAAAAGCATATAAGATCTACATATGCAAATTAAGCCAAGTAGCAATAGCATAGCGGTAGAGACAAAGGCCAAAGAGGAGGTAGTCACGGTTTGAGCCCCCGCAACATCATTCGCCATTTTTATTTAAATAAGTATGAAACAATCCCGACATATATATATATATATATATATATATATATATATATATATATAGCTATAACTTAAGTAAAATGTAATGAAATGGGCCATGTAGAATAATTTATAAAAAAAGGATTATAATTGCCCATAGCTATGAGTGCCCATAGGTGAGCAGTGCTTTAACAAGCTGCATATGAGTGCCCATAGGTGAGCAATGCTTTAACAAGCTGCATATGAGTGCCTAGGTGAGCAGTGCTTTAACAAGCTGCAGATGAGTGAGCAGTGCTTTAACAAGCTGCATATGAGTGCCCGGTAGCACTTTAACAAGCTTATATGTGTGCCCATAACTCAGCGCACTTCACCCAGCATAAGCATTTGCAGTGCGCAGCGCCAACCAGCTTACGGGCAACATTGGGCAAGCTGTATCAAAGCTGCCTTTACACAGACACACCTCCTAGCCTGTCTAGACAGTAGTAAAATAAAAAAAGCAATGCCAAGGGTCAAACCCGGGATACTGTGCACCATAGTTAAAGTACTGAACCACTAAGCCATGACAGTTGTACTGAGAAATACAGTATTAGCATATATATAGGAATGAATGAAAATAGAACCATGACAAAGCAGGTTTGCTTTAAGCTGATAAATATCCAAAATGGCCAATCACAGATAAGTACGGAAAAACTGGCATATATAAGCCCCATAGGCGGGAATACACACCATAACTGATTGTGGTACCCATTTGCAGTCAGGATGGCAGGTGCAGGAGAGGGAAATCACTTTAGAGCACAAAGGTGGGGTGTTGAGGAGTCAAAATATATGGTTTGGCTCCTAGTCCATGATCATGAAGCACAACTCATGCAGGGCCAGGTTCAATGGGGGATAGGCAGAGGCGGAACCGGTTGGCACATGATCTCACCAGTGCCACAGGCATTCCAAGGACTGGTGAACAGGTCCGTCACCACCATGCGACCTGAAGCGACGAAGGAGGACCAACTGAACCGTTGGATCCAGGAGGCCCGCCAAATGCCCAATGCCCCACTACTGAGTAAGTATCCATGTAATTACGTATGTAAGAAATGCTATCCTAGCCTATAGTATGGAGAGGTATGTTCCAATATTCCTTCATTTATATTACAGCAGCAGGTGTCTGTTCCACGAATCGGGAGCCTATGCTGATCGACTGCTGAGGTTGCACCACCAGGCAGGTTAGTAATTATTTAGCTGGTATTGTTATAGAATATAAGTGAGACAGATTGTAAAAGAGTTCAGTGTTGTAACCCAGTAATAAAGGTGAAATAAGCCTAGAATAAAGATTCTGCTAGTATTGTAAGATTAGATAAGTGATGCAGCCTGGAAAAGAGTGTATTGCAATCCAGTAATAAAGATTAAACAAGTCTCAAATAGAGTTTCCACCTGTATTGTAATATCAGATAACTGCTTCAGCCTGAAAATGAGTGGTAATCAATCAACAAAGGATAGACAAGTGTCAATACATCCTTGTAAATTCTGCCATATGAAATAAGTGAGTCAGCCGGAAAGGATTGTTGTAACCCAGTAATAATGTTAATAGAGCCTAGAATTAAGTACCATTCTGAAATGTAAATATAAAATAAGTGAGAGAGTGTGAGAAAGACAGTTTGAAGCTACCAAGAAAGCTGTAATAAGTCTGGAATAAAGGTATACTGCAGTCACTACATAATGAAATGAATGAGACAGCCACAACCAAAGAGTGTAATGTCTTAAATAAAGTACAGAACCTGGACTGTGTCTGTCCCACAATTTGGATATGTTGCTGTACCTTGCATTATGGAGATAGTATGGTTGTATGAAATGCTGAACATCCACAGTTGTCTAGACCCATATAAATCAAATGTAGCAGGATGCTGTACCTGAACACAGCCAGATATGAACATATATGAATAAAATGGAATGTATATTAATGTAGCAGTAACATCTCCATCACCAACATTCCTAAGGTTACATACAGGAAACTGTACTAATACATGTAGGGGATATATATCTGCATCTACTAGGAATGTACAGTATATGTATAGGTAGTGTAAGTTGTTAATGTAATATTTCTCCACCCTACCCTATTTTCACAAATTATGCCATTCCACACCAAACTGGGTATGTGTATTCACAATTAATTCCCATGGACATTTGTCCTGTTGGTTCATACATATCTGCATGTAGGTTGATGCATGTGCCCTGTTCACATATCCAAACCTGATGGCCTGTTGCCACCAATCAACCCTGCATGCTGTTGGAATGTGCACTGTTGTTCTAAATATGCATGTGTTATGCTTGCTGCTCAATGTTTGGAATTCATGGGTGTTTGGTTAATGGGAATACTGATGCATGCTGTTACAACTAATTTTGAATGGTGTTGTTTGTTACTAACCCAAAATGCCATAAAATACTGCTAAACATAGGACAACAGGGAAGGTGGGTTCAAGGGGACCCACCTCTCCCACCTCAGCTGGCGAGTGCACCTGGCACCAGTGCCCAGGCCGGGACCTCCTCCTCCGGTGGCCATGTGCCTCCTTTGGGTGGAAGCACTGCAGGGGATGGGGCTCGTCTCCCCTCTGAAAGTGTGGCCAGAGGAGAGCCTCCACTCACCCTCCATAGGGTCCGGTCTGTGGTGCGTAGTGAGATCAGGTGTTCTGTGACTGATCCCCTACACCAGCTCGAGGCAAGAGTGGCACAACTCACGGGTGTGCCTGCCCATCCTATCCAGCCCCCAGCACAGCCCGGCCTGGGCTGTGAAGGCGCAGTGATAACTGCCCATGGGTGGGGATCTCAGTTCCACTGTTGCCATCTGTGGGCTCATGGGCTCGCGATATCCAAGCATCCGTCCCCATCAATTGCGTTTACCCCCACATGTGTCATACTCTGCCCCTGTATGCATCTTGTTTGTCTTGTCTGTTAACCTCCCCAACCTACCTCACCAAATATAACTACTTCCTGTACCTCACATTCCACTCTCACCTGAAAAAAAAAATTAAAAAAGGGCACTCTGTTCCCTCAAAAAAATTACGCCCCATACATAGCTGCCCAATTCGCACACATGTCCGCTGGACATGTAAACTGATAATTCTAATTGGCAGTACAACATATTTTGTTGTCCTCACCCCTCTCTCAGAGGTGGAAGGTTTCAAATTTCACACCAAATTTCTAACATATGCACAGCTGTTGCTGGTAAAGAATTGGGCAGCTATGGGCCTTCCCTACATCCTTCCTGCACATCCCGAGCTTTGGTTTCCTACTGTTTTCCCTCTTTGTGCCCCTTTTCACCACTTTCCTATTTCCCCCTTTTATTTCTTTAAAAGAAATTAGGGTGTTAGCGGAGTAAGCACTTTTAAGCAGTAGTCAGCGGTGCGCTGTGTGCTTAGCTGCATAGATAAACATCACGCAAACTTGCAAACCTGCTTACAACTGCTTAAAAGTGCCCTTTGTCACTCTGTATGACAAGGCCTGTAGTCTGCTCATCAGCAAAAAAAACCCCGTCAGTCTCAAAACCCCCGACCTTGGAAACACTACCGCATGGATTACCACTGAGCCACAACAGATATACAAGAACTTGCTGCTGAAAGAAATATATTATGAAATACAAGGAGTGAATGTAAAGGGAAAATAGGAAGGCCATTACACAAAGCTTGTTCTGTGTATCTTTACTGGCAATTCTTGTGGAATTGCATTACATTAGTGTGAGAAGAGAAACAGCCATGCTAGTAGGTAATAATGTTACAGTAGCACCTTACAAACCCCACACAGTATCAGAGCAGGATAAAAGTGGCCAGACCTCCCAACTATGACTGATTTACAAGGATGTCCCTGATTTTCAAACAACTGTTACCTATGCCCCACTGACTCACTGTGAAGTGTACTAACAGTAGGCAGAAAGGTGGGAATCCCACATAATGGTAACTGTCAATAAGTTAAAGTAGACACTACTTGCATGTCAGAAATGGTGTAGTAATACATATGCTCAAAATACCCCACAGTCACAACTGCAGAATATCTGAAATATATCACGGGTGTATCCCACTGATATGTACCTTTCCCTGAGGCTGGTCAAATATATACCTGAGAGTATCTGAGGCCTGCAAGTGTCAGAAATACACAGGCATATCAGCCTGTCTGCTGTTACATACTCTGCGAATAGCTGTAGAATTACTTCCACAAGCATGCACTTATGTATGAGTACAACACAAAAATATCAAAGGATGTAGCCATCTAACATACTAATGACAGTATAGCAGTTCACAAGCACTGCATGTGCCTGATATTCATAATTGTTAGTACAATATACTTAGTTGTCCTCACCCCTCTCTCAGGGGTGGAAGGTTTCAAATGTCACAGCAAATGTCAAGCATATGTACAGCTATTGCAGTTAAAGAAATGTGCAGTTATGGACCTTCCCTACACCCAGCCTGCACATCCCTAGCTGGTGCCCCCACTGACTTCCTGCTTCCTGCTTACAACTGTTTAAAGTGCCTTATTCACTCCGTATGACAAGGCCCTAGTACTGCCCAGCAGCAAAATAAAATACCCCTGTAAGTGTCAAACCCCAGACCTTGGGCTCACCAGACTGCATGAAGTGTCACCAAGCCACAGCAAACATATAAGAACTTAGTGCTGAAAGAAATATATCATGCATTACAAGGAGTGAATGTAAATGGAAAATAGGAAAGCCATAGCAACACATTCCAGTAAAGACAAATATCAGGCATTCAAGGAGTGAATGTAAAGGGAAAATACAAAAGCCATAGCAACACATTGCAAGAACTACTGTTGTATGCCAGTTAATCCTCAAATCCCACAGGTAAGTACATACTCCCATGTAAACAGTGTTAGCATTAGCAGGTGTGAGTTAACATACACACTGAGAAGAGTGAACTGGAAGAAGCAACAGTCAGGTTTCAGTACAACATGCATTTCAGTGGCTATAACACAGCGTTAGATATGAGAGATATACAACCTTCTGACTCACACAATGTCCACAGCAAACCAGCATGGTCCCCACCTTGCAAAACTGAAAGGCCTATACCTAACCTATCATTTTATAGCAGTGTCCTGAAATCACAGTGAGAACTGCAATTACCACACAGCAGGCTGCATGCAATTACTAAATTGGCCACCAATTGGTGCAGGGCCATCACATGCACATGTGCAGATACCTACAAAAGCAGCCTGTACTGCAGTCCACACATGCAATAATATCATTGCAGCAACTGGAGGAGAGAGAGAGAAAAGACAGAGACCAAAAAAAAAGAAAAGAGCAAAGCCAGCAAGAAAGGGAGCAAGGGAAAGCAAAGCCAGCAAGCCCGAAGCCAGCAAGCCAGCAAGCCCGCAAAAATCTGTCAGAGACAAAGGTAATAAACTACATAATCTAATAATCTACATACTGTGAACCCTCCATATGTGTTAGCAGTCTGTATCTATATGTATTTGCAGATGTGCATAGGGCAAGGGACATACTGCAACTGTTAGTGTAGGCTGGACATACATATGTAGTTGAAGGTTGCTATGTGCACATATCAATGTAGGTTGTAGTGTGTGCATTAAAAACAGCATGCAGTGCAGGTATATGTCATGTGGTGGTGAACTTTGGGACTGAGCCAGTGAGGCCTGCTACAGCTATATGGCCTGAGGACAGCATAATGCATTATGCACAACACTGTGCAATATCAACAGAATGGTATGTCTCACAACTGTTTCAGAAGTGATATTCCCACCATGAAAGGTGGGCAGTCTATTTCCTACATGTGCATGTATATGTACAATGGATGTTAAAGTGTGTGTTTTATATATATATATATATAATATATATATATATATATATATATATATATATATATATATATATATATATATATATATATATATATATATATATATATATACATATATATATATATATATATATATATATGTACAGAGAGTATGTCAGATAGATGAGATATATAGATAGATAGATAGATAGATAGAATATGTATATTAATATAATAGATATCATATATCAGATAGATATGAATGTTATAGATATTATTATATATATATATATATATATATATATATATATATATATATATATATATATATATATATATATATTATATATATATATATATATATATATATATATATATATAATATATAATAATATATATATATATATATATATATATATATATATATATATATATATATATATATATATATATATATATATATATATATATATATATATATATATATATTATATATATATATATATATATATATATATATAATATATATATATATATATATATATATATATATATATATATATATATATATATATAAGAGAGGAGAGAGGGGAGGGCAGATGTACTGCAACAGGTGCCTGGTGACCAAGGCATGGACTGAACACCAGTGTTGATACTGCAGTACCATACCCCATTCCAAAACATGTTACCCACTAACTACCACATAGGTGGTTGCCTGCCTACCACTGGAGGTGTCAGAAGGAACATGGGACACAGGTGTACAATAGCCTCCCTTGATATCTACAGTGGCACACTAGTCTTGTAATCCCTGTACATGGTATGTCATCACAAAGGTGTGTCAGCTAGGAAATGTAAGTCATTCCCCCTTACACTAAATGTCCTATGCAGTATGTACCTCCCATGAGAACTACAGCAAGTGGAAAGGCCGCAGACATACCTAACAAAGACGGATAATGCCCTCAAACACATTCCCTATGCAGACTGACTCTCAAAACCACAGCTAGAGTGCCTTGCATACTTCCTACACAAAGGTTACCACTGCTGGACATACACAGTTATGTCACACCCATACCAGTTGGCCAACCACCATGGCAACACTTCACAATCTGTCCAGCCTACATGACCTAGGGCCCTAATCCTTGTCACCACTAAACAGCACATGCTGGAGGTACAGGTTTCTATACACAAATATGCCATACCCTGGATAAACCACCCAGCATTAACAAAAAAGGGCTCCTTATTAGTAGATGTCATACATACCCCTGATGAATGTTTTGGAGATAGGTAATATGCCCTGTGAGTCACCTCTGTGTAACCATTTCACA
Organism: Protopterus annectens; assembly: GCF_019279795.1. Lineage (NCBI taxonomy): Eukaryota > Metazoa > Chordata > Ceratodontiformes > Protopteridae > Protopterus > Protopterus annectens. The sequence continues at coordinate 2,789 of NW_025052453.1, read as the reverse complement.
GGAGCAAGTAAAATCACATTACATGTGTCCCAAAGGCAGGGTAGCATATGGCTAGGCTGCCCTAGGCCCAGGGCCAATAGCATAGTACCTACCTATGACACAATGCACACACACGTACTCAGTGCAATACCAGCTATGTGACATTGAATGAGTGTGACACTGATTGTGTGCAAGGTCTGTAAAGCTGTGATAGCTTAGTGTAAGTTTGAGTCTGTTGGTTGGTGTCCTTGGTGTGAGGCCAGAGAAGATGTGTCAGTATGGGATGCAAACATAGTAGATTGGCATATGTTGTGCAGTACTTCCTGTCTGTGGTGTCCCATCGTAGGCAGAAGCAATACATGTATGCTCAGTAAATGGTACTGCTGTTGAATCCAGCTACATATGAACTGTTGTACTACCTGATGTTGTAGGCTAAACACTACAGTATGGTGTATGTTCACATTCCCTGGTAACACTGTCTGGTGTGTTTCCAGTAGTCTGCCAGATTACATACCTCATGCATAGGTATCTGTAAGTACACACAGTACTATAAGGTACACAGTTAATGCTCATCTGTGTTGTCATACATTTGTGTGTTGTATGTATGTGTAATGTGTGTGTAATGATGCCTGTACCATGGCCCAAACACATTTTGTTACAGGGTATTTTTGTACCCAGCATGTATACTCTGTGACAGCAGTATGCTGGCTATAGTAACAACTGTGCACATATGTCAGGTAGGGGTATGGCATCAAAGACTAGGGTGGATTACATTGAAACTGTACATGCATTGCATTCATTGCACGGGATGACAATATTCTTCATCCATTAGCTTGATACATACCCCCAGTGTGAGGTTGTGTATTGTATCCCACACAGTGTGCTGAGTGCTTGTGTATACTATTTTGCTGTATGGAGTGTGGCAGGCACTGTCAGACAGTTGTGGGCTGAGCAGTGATATGTGGTATTGAACATGTGTATCCCCTGATAGACAGACAGATGCTATATATGGCAGTTAAGTGATATCAGTACATTAGAATATTAAGTGTGCCACATGACTTGCTCACATATTTTTCTTTTCCTTCCAGGGTGATGGTGCATCAGCAAACCCACCTTATACAGCAGCAGAGGATCAGGAGATCCACCAGAGCCTGGTGCAGAATTACTGTGCTGTTTTCCAGGACCAGCCAGAACTAGCATGAGAAGGCTGCACTGTGGCAAGATCTTGTCCATCGGGTAAATGACATAGGCATGCAAAACCCGGAATATGAGCGGGAGCCATCACTGAGTGTTTTAATTAGACATGTCCGCAGCATGCCTGATATCCACAGACAACAGCTTGCCACAGGGGGGGGGGTACCTATCCCCCCCCTCACCAGTGGGGGGAGCACCTCCTAAGTGTTGTGGCTCCAGGCCAACAACAGCAAAAAAAATGTGTCATCATGGAGGCTGAGCCACCCAGCATGTTGAAATGGGTGCAGGTAACATGCCATATCTGTAGTTGACTGTTCTCTGTACTGGTATTTTTGGGTGTGAAGGGCTGTTTTTTAGCTGTTAACCTGCCTATTCTTCTGCAAGATTGATATTCTGAGCATAATCTGTACACCGGGAAAGCCACCTGTTGTACTACTGTACTTTATCATACTCACAGTATCAATGGCACATTTGGGCCACTGGCAATCACCCCATTTTTTTGCAGGCCCCTCTGGGTGACAGCAAGGCAGCCAATCCATGCTGGTGAGTTTTAATAACAATACTATTGCTAATGACATGTGCATGTCATATGGAGGTGTAGTCTGTGCACATGTAACACACCTCCCATAATGCATGCTGGGGTTTTTGTGTGAGACTATGCATATCCCATTATTCTAAATAGCTGCCTCACTCACATGCAATACACAGAGCATGACACATGTGTGGCAACACAGTACTGGACATTGTATAGGCATACCTATAACGTACACAAACACACATGTTTGGCATACACACTACACCTTAGCCTGCTACACATGTCCAATTATGACACCTGCTGTATGGCCACCCCCTTTAGTATCCCACTTATCATCTTTGGGACACATAATATACCTGAGGGGTAGAGGCCCATCATGTCTTTGTGCAACAGTCTTGAACAAATAATAATTATTTGGCCCCCCAAAACCCCTGTAACAAGTGGCTGTGTAATTGTGGATGTAGTCATGTTACTGCCCCAGGTACAGCATCTAGCTGCCTGTCTGGCACACATTATTATTGTTGACTGACCACAAGAAGCATGTTGATCATGGCTCACTTACTAAACCCCATCCAGTTCCCCGACCACAAAAATACACATAGCAGTCATTGCTTAGCAGCCCTGTGTTTTTGTGTGTGTGTGTGTGTGTGTGTGTGTGTGTGTGTGCGTGTGTGTGTTTTGTGTGTGTAAAATATGCACCCACAGCTTGTAACACTTGCACAACATTGTTATGTCCTTGTACACATTGTGTCCCAGGGGGGAGACAATCACTGAACAACTACACACAAGCATCAAAAAATATACTGTTATTAACAAGGGCTGTCTACACTTGCACTGCATGTTCCCAACACATAATTCATGCTGACATTTTGCAGTGATGTTTTCCTTGTGATACTGTCACCCACCCTAAAACAGTATTGTGTATGTGTTGGATTGCAGGGTTTTCTGTGTTTGTATCTGCTGTTACCCCCCCCGAGGGAGGGGGTGCCTGTGTGCTTGTGTGGCCCCTGTGGTGTGCCCCCCCTTTTTGCCTTTGGGGTGGTGCCTGTGTTGGCCAATTGGGGGGCATTTGTTTCATGGG
>NW_025052452.1:0-11379 GCF_019279795.1 Protopterus annectens | reverse complement strand
CATACTTTTCATCCTCGCACATGCATCTGTACAGCGCCGTGATTATGTACTCAGCTTACATCTATTTCCTCACACCGGTCCTACTGCTGTGATATGTGCATTGTACCAGCCCATGTTTGCTGGCCTCCAATGTGCTTCCTCCTACAGTGGCACACCCTCTGCGTATTGACATGTATTCCGTACTTAGGCCACTCCTCGGTATACTACCGCTTTCGCGCTTGCTCCATCCTTACACCGGGCGCCGGTTTTGCGATTCACTATTATCTGCCTCATTTTGCATGCCGGCATTGACTGCTAGCCGGCATGGTTACGATTGCGGTGCCGAACACTGCCGCCACTCCTTGACAACCCTCATGCGCTGGGGTTGAGGCTTTCCATTACATACTGCATGGTGTGTGGTGGCTGTGCAGCTGATGTGTATTATACTGCTCTTTATGACATTGTCATATTATTTCACCGTTTTGCACCTTCTGTGCACATAAGTCCGGGTTCTGCTGTGGTTTCGCGCATACATTAACATTTATGGCGTCATTATTTACATTTTGTGCATGTTTTCTTTGGACATTCTCGGTGCCTTCGCCATTGGCATATTGCACCTGTATGATACCTGACGCTGACAGCCTTCCATTACCCTTGGTCATGTTTGGGTAAATGTAAACCGCTTTTTCTTGGTTTACATTGCCGCGTCTTCACGCTATACGCCTCGCGCTTACCGTGGATCGACATTTTACCTTCATTTACTGCATGGTGCAATACCGTACACAGTGTGTTTAGTACTACTTACGCCCGGGCGGCGTAGGAACCGCGCACGCCGGTAGTGCACGTGGGATTGGTTCATACCTGAATCGCTCGGTGGCCATATTTGGCTTTATAACGCCGACGCTATGCGGGCGCCTGGCGCAAGGTTCATGAATCCCGGGGCATATGTATTTATTGAGATTTTATTACTGGAAATGTCTGACTAGGTAGGAGACCATTTTCAGTGGCATGCCAGGGAGAAAAGCTCTAAATTATTTCAAAACATTTTAAGAACAATAATTTTAGTGTGAAAATAATAGAAAAACAACTACAGTTTAAGTGATGATACAAAATTAGAAATAATATGAAAACATTGGTTAATATTTATTTATTTATTTTATTTTATATTTGTTGACCAGGATAGCCCAACTGGATATATGTCCATTTTCAGCAGAAGCTCGGGGAGAAAAGCTCAACATACCAAAAAAGAGACAGTACATATATCACTGGTGGTGCTGCGGTAGCGTTGTCGCCTCACAGTAAGACGCTGTCCGGTTCGATTCTCAGCTAGAGCATCTTCTGCGTGCAGACATGCAGCGTGAATGGCATCTTCATTGAAGGTTAAAGCGCCAGGGCTGGTAACTTCCGCACGTAAAAATCAACTTTTTCACAAATCATTAGCGGACCGAGTTCTGCTGTGGCTAATTTCTTTAAACCAGGAAAAGCCGAAAGACACAACAACAACAACAACATACATCACTGAGTGATAAACTCAGGCAGACATGTTTAGAAAGATATAGACAAAGAATACAGGCAGATATCAATATACACAATGTGCAGACTTACATCTAATTGGCAAAGACGTATCAGAAAATTTAAGCATAGAATACAATCAGTTCTCATAATTCACAATGCTTAGACATTCAAATGCTATGAGGCATAGATACTTGGCTAAACAGCAGATTGAGTAGCAAGACATGTATTAGTGAAGTTGTTAGTCAGGTTTAGAACAAGAGCACAGCCAATGAGATGTGAGGTATTTTTTCAGTTCTCTTTTAAATAAGGTTAGTGAGGTTTCCTTGGTAATGGTAATAGGGAGTAGATTCCAGATTTTACCGGTTGAGTTGGCAAATATAGCATCGCCTGCAGAGAGTTGTTGGATTTTTGGGTCAGTATCATTAGTTTATCAGCTGAGCATAATGGCCTGGGGGCACTGAGGGGTGAGAATATTTTTGAGGGCAGGGGGTGTTATCAGGTTGATGGAGTATTTTATGTGCTACTATAAGCTGGTTGAACTGTAGAAGGGTAGGATACTCTAGTCATCCCAGTGCTTTCAGGTTCTGGCAATGGTGGGTCCTAAAAACCATGCCAGTAGCGAATTTGGCTATATGATTGTAACATCCTGATAATTTGTTGAGATCGGTTTTGGATAGGTTGGTGAGTACAACGGAGGCATACCTAAGGGTAGAGAGGAGGTGTGATCATGCAATAGCTACCCTAGCTAGGGGGGGTGAGGAAAGGTTTGGCTCTGTACAGGGAGACAAGTTTTTTTGTTGACGGACTTAATAGTATGATTGACATGTTTATCAAATTTAAGGTTGTTGTCTATTATTATGCCTAGAAGCTTTGTATGGTCATCAGGGGAGATATTGGATGCAGGTGGCTCCTGGGATGGTGGTGTGCGGATCATTGATAAAGATAGAGAAAAGAAGGGGACCTAGTATTGACCTTGTGGGTCAACTAGGCTTAGGGGAAGTTGGAATGACAGCTTGCTGTGCCATAAGACAGCCTGCTGTCTACTGTTTAGGTAGGAGTGAAACCATTGTATTGTGTGTTGGTCTAAACAGATGGTTTGTAGGGTATTGAGCAGTAGCTGATGGTTGACCATATTGAAAGCTTTTGAGAGGTCTAGGAAGAGGGCTGAAGATAGTTTGTTGTTGTTACGATGAAGATTGAGGACATTAGAGAAAGATAGACGAGCCATGGTGGTACTGTGGAATGACCTAAAACCATGATGAGAGTCAGCGAGCTTTCCATTTTGAATACGAAAGTGCATGATTTGTTTGTATATGCATCTTTCCATGATTTTAGCTAGTGGTGAAAAATGGTTGTAGGTCTAAAGTTAGATAATTCTGTGGAACTTCCTCCTTTATGGAGATGTATAACATGTGATATTTTCCATATTGCTGGGATGGATCCTTCTGAGATGGATCTGCTGATCAGAATAGAAATGGGAAGTGCTATGGCATCAGCTGCTTTTTGAAGATATTCAGCTGGGAGGTGGTCGGCAGCTAGTGTAGTATTTTTTACCTTTTTGAGAAAGATCCGGATCAGGTTGGTAGGTACGGTTTGAAAGGTAAAGGTGGGTTGGGTGCTGGCTGGATCAGGGCTAGATGTGCCAGAGCTGGTGTTTGTATCTGATGGAGTGAGATGGGTAGCTAGAGACTGGATAGTTTTAGTAAAGAAGGAGTTGAAGCTGTTTGCAATTTCTACAGGGGATTTATCAAGGGCAGCTGATGAGGTAGGAGTGGCAGAACATCCTGGGTGGAGAAGATTGTTAATACCAGCCCAGAACTTTTGAGGTTTTAGCTGATATTTTTGTTGTAGGAGGGTGCAGTGATTTTTTTTTTGTCTAGAATGACAGAATTTTTGGTCTAGTTCCTTAGCTGCCAGTATCTTACTTGGTTCATAGGGGCTTTGGTAACATGCCACCTGGCCCAGATATTGTTTCTTAGTTTAATTTTGTTTTTTGTTTCTTTAGATAGCCACGGTGCAACTGTAGCTTTTACACAGATGGTATGGGTAGGAGCATGGTGGTTAAGGATAGCCAGAAATCTGGTACTGAAGTACTCAACTGCTTCTTGTAATGGGAGTAGTTTCAAGACATTCCAATTACATGATTTGAGTTCATTTTGGAAGTTGTCAAGGTTAAAGTTCCTGATGTTTCTTATAGTTTTGTAGGTGGGCTGGTTTGGTATGTCGGTTTTGAGCCTAATAATATAGGTAAGGCAGTGATCACTTAGATCATCAGGTAATGTACCTGACTTGTACTTTTAAGGGTGTCTGTTAATAAGTATCCAGTCAAGGATACTATCTTTGACTCTGTTTTTGCTAAATCTGGTGAGAGTGGCAATGATCTGAGTAAACCCATGGAGGTTTAAATGGGTGGAGGGAGTTTCAGAGGAACAGGTGTTCCAATCAGTGTTAAAGTCCCCCAAGACAATGGTTTCCTGGGCATAGTTAGAAGCTAGCCAATGTAAGATATTTTCTAGAGTGTTATCATTCTTTCAGGATGGAATATAAATGCAGACAATTTATCTGCATTTATTTTTGTTATTAGTTTGGTGATGAGAATATGAGAATTTCTGCATTGCCAAACTTGGGGGGGGGGGGCTGCTGGGTGTCAATTGTTATCATTAGAGTAGACTTGTATAGTACAGCCAGCTACCCCACCACCTTTCCTGAAGATCTGGTCCAGTCTAAGGATGTTGTACTGTGGGGGGGTTATTTCGTAATCTTTGGTTATTGGTTTTAGCCAGGTTCCTGTGAGCCAGAGGATATCAGGGGAACGAACAGCTAATAGTCCATGTAGGCTATGGATTTTGTTGTTTAGGCTTCTGATGTTGAGATGACAGACCACAAATGAGTTTGGAAGTTTATCAACCTGGGTAGTACACATTGCGTTGTTAGAAGAGGGTGTGTTTTGGTCTACTGTTGTGGATGGGCCAGGGTTGGGGTGGATGTCTCCATCCTTCATAAGATTAATTTTTAAGTTGCTCATGAGTCTTAAAAATTTGTTTATGATTTTTTCATAGCATTTGTTTTTTAAGCTAATGTAGTGGTATTTCATATAGTCAATCAATATAGATATGTTATATGCCAATTATTTAATACAGAAATTTTAGTCAGTTTATAGGCAAATTAAAGGTAAATTAGTATAATACAAACATGAATTGCAGTACAAAGTGAGAGAAAAGCAGACTTATGATATATTTCATGAGAAAGCTAGGGTAGAGAAATTGATAGACGTGAGTGAAGAAGGGAGAGTAAAGAGATATAAAGGTAAGAATAGATATTTGTTCAAATTTAGATATATATTTTATCAAGGTGTAGAGCAAGAACAGACACAGCTTTTGGCTAGGAAGCCTTTCACAATGGTTCTGAAGCTATGTTCTTGCATTACACATATACCTCTCAAAAATGATGTATTATCATAGGCATGTATTAGGCTAATGGCCCTGGAGCCTTTACAAGTCTAGCCCCAAAAAAGTGCCCAGGCACCATGCCACCCGATGTTAGTTCACAGTGTCCCTATCCAGTAGGCCAACTGGAATGATCTCTGGAGTAAACTTTCTGTTATACATCCACTCATCAGGATCTCTCTTGAAGAGGGCCAGCGAGGTGCTGTGCTTGACATGAATGGGAAGCTTATTCCAGAGTATGAGCAGTCTTTGGGAGATGAACCTGTCCCTCCAGTATGTTCTGTTAATTGTGGTAATGAGGTTGTGATCTCTGGAGTGTGTGGTGTGCAGGGATTGGGATTTCTTTAGGTGTAGCATTTCAAGTAGGGCTGGGTCAGACATGGCTTTGTAAGTCAAGTAGAGATCACCTCTAAGAGAAGATAAGAGACTGAGAACAGCTGACGTTTCTTGAGTCTGTCCATGTAAGATATGTGTTTAAAGCCTAGGATCCTTTTTGTGAGGTAGTTTTGTGGCCTATCCAGCTGTTGTAGGTGTCTGGTCAGGTACATGCCAAATGGGGCTTTATATTCGATGATTGGTCTAATGAGGGATGAGTAGCGAGGGGATGATCTCCTTCTTCCTGGATGCGAAAAACAGACAAAAGAGGAATACAATTTTATGAAGGTGAATTAAAAATATCCCAAGAACATATGCATACCTACAAAGGAAAACACTTTTGAGTGTAACTTTAAGAATATAAATTAAAGTTACTGACACTGACCTATTAGTCCAGTAAATAAATGAAAACAGGTCACGCATAACCAACCATCTGTGTGACTTATCTGTCCAATGCTCAACCTTTTAAAAGTATCCAATGTCCTATTATGTTAGTCTAGAGTCTTATCCCAGACTCCTGCATTATACTAACATCTTCCACCTCAGGGTCAGTACTCACATATGTATATTAATACTTTAGTTCAAACAGCAATGATTTTCACTATTCCCCAGCTCTGGGGCATAGAAGGATACAGTCCTGGCTATGACCCAGATAAGCTGAGTTTAATTAGAAGCCTTGACTGCTAGAAGCAGTTGGACAGGCTTGAGTGGCACATGCTGACTCACCTACCCTAAGGAGAGGGACTGGTGGCCTTATGGGTCTTCCTTCACATGCAATTAGAGACTTGCAGGCAAAACAGCCATAATAAGAAATGTGGTCTTGTCTTCCTGAGTAGGGGATGGCAGCCCACATCCGCATTTAGCGAGAGGGTATAGTGGGTCCATTCAGTGATGCAGGTGTGCATGGTGGTCACCAACTGGTGGAGTTAAGGCCTATTAGAAAAAGAAACCTGATGACTACATAAAGATGGCCTACATGATCCTAACTGACTGTGCAGACTGATGGTGAGCAAGCATCCTAAGACTGTGACCACCTTCTTCCTTGCTCAAGACTTCCAACTTGGAATTTGTTGTAAAGTAAATGTTCTCATTACTTAGGATCTATAAATGCACAATCACCAAATGATCCGAAATCTAGAGGCATGCTGTGACTTCTAGGAGCCTGGCCACAGAGAACCAATGGCTGAAGCAGCTAATTGGAATGAATGAGGATTTGAATCTCATCAGTGAAAAAGTTATAGGCTGGATAAGCACTAAGGAGACCAAGTGTGTGTGTGTGTGTGTGTGTGTGTGTGTGTGTGTGTGTGTGTGTGTGTGTGTGTGTGTGTGTGTGTGTGTGTGTGTGTGCGCATGTGCATATCTATGCCTTTGCACTCAGAAGGATGGATATCATTGAGTATGGCTACTGGCCTGATAATAGTCCACTTGATTTTGCAGCAAACACAAATATCTCAATAACTTCTGGGAGTAATGCATTGAATGATCATCCTCACAGCTTGGTGGCATGTATATCTTGATTGTGACTGCTATGGCAGGTGGAGCTTATGTAGAAAATACTAAGGGACTGCACACATACCCTGAGGGATATCCTGCCATTACTCTTAGAATAATGTTGGGCTGTACACACAGTACTTTCAGGAGACATACACCACGTGCATATACTTTGTTCGTGAATATACTGTACTCAATAATCATGTCGTATAGCATTGTCAGGAAGGTTATTGAACAATGGCAGGAAAATCCAGTAGTGACCCTGTAGCAGTTTCACAGTTTCCATAGGAATAAAACAATGTATTTCCTCATTTGTATCCAGCAATGGTTTAGATAACAGCAGTATGTTTGAAACTGTGGGCCACACACACACACACACAACACATAATCTGTCTGTTTTGAATAAAAACTGGAAATGAGTTAAGTTCTTAGGGACTGGAAACTATTTTAGGTGATATGCACCTTTTGGTGTATAGAAATATAATTTAAAGAAATATTTTCAGAGTTGATTGTTCAATGAATGTATAGCTAATAAGAGCATGTTTAAGTGTGGTTGTTTCTCAGTGTAGATTTATTTGGAAAGGAGTACATTTTATGCCATCCCACTTTCTAAGAGTATTGTCACCCAATAGTAAATGTAATTGTAATACTAGAGGTATGGTATATTTTGCTCATTGTTTAACATGCGCAGCATTTTATGTGGGCAAGATTAAGAATGCCTCAGGGAAAAGGATCTATCAGCATGTCTATGCCATCTGTAAGAGCAATGGGAAAATGCATTAAGTAAGCATTTTAAGGTTTGTTCCAATTTTAGGAAATTTACTTTGTTTTTGGAAAATGTTCCAATTTATGTTAGGGGTGGTAACTAGTCAGTGCATCTTAAGGCACATGAGCTTTATTGGCACTTTTTATTAGATGCCAGGATTAAATCAGAAAACATCAATTAGTAGTTTACTAGCACTTAAAAAGTGAAGTTATAATGGTTTTATGGAATTACATTTATTTAATACTTTACATCATTGGGGAGGCTTTTTAATGTTGGATTTATTTGCTACTATTTATTATCTAGTTTAAATACATGTGGCAGGTTTTAAAATTTGTGCCACTGCATATGCTTGCTGTACTCCTTTCTTCCTTTGCAAATGGTGAATAACATCAGTTAATTAGAGGTAGGAGCTGAGAAACAGCATTGCCCTTTTAGTAAGAAATATTTCAATTTAGGTGAAGTGTTTGGCCTGCCTGCTGTACTCTGCCTGAATATTGCTGATCTCTGGTTGCATTGTATTTTTCCCTGCCACCAGCCCAATTGTGTTCTTAAATTTGGTGCTTTGGAGTTGCCCATCCCTGCTGTAAATCTGATTTTGGACACTCCTCCTAGTCCCATCTCATTAGCTCATTCTACTGAGTACAGGGAGATCATTTGGGAAGGCCCACCCCGTTAGTTTCTCAACCTTGAATTATCTTCTGTTTCCTCCCTTCCCACTTAACCTGAAAAAATTGCACTTTATTCAGCTGCTTTTACTGTATTTGTGTTTCTTCCTACTTTATTTATTTTGCTTTTGCTGCTTGTTCTAAAGTGTTTAATAGCATTTATTCTGCTGCATTTATTACTGGTTTTTAGTAGCCTGATTACATTGTAACTGTTATTCTAAGCCTTTTGTTTCAAGTACTTTGGCTCCAGGCCACTTTTACATTAGGATGTTTTGTGGCCTACACTCTTGTGGCAGGAGAGGTAGCTTACATCCTAAGTTGATAATTGCTGGTTGAAGGCTTAGTGTATCTGTTATTCTAAAATAATTCTCTGGTTTAAGCACTTGGGATTCAGGCCAGTTATTTTACATTAAGAAGGTTTGCGGTCTACACTCTTGTGGGAGGAGAGGGTAGCTTCTGCCCCGCTGAGCTGGGAATTGCTCATTGAAGGCTTATTGTGCCTGCTTATTTGAACTTTTTTTTCCCTGAAATTGGTGCACTTTGTTGTAGCATAGATTGGTATCAGACCTGCTGAATTGAACTCTGTTTGTATAACATGAGCACTAAACCAGGCTATCTTTTGTTGGAGAAGGTTCCCCTGTACCTTAGTGGCAGGAGTGTGGAGTTAGAACTCATTGAATTGAAAGTTGCTGAAACAGGGCTCAGTTTTGAGCTTTTCTGTTGGTTAATTTGTTTAAATCAGTTTGATCTCATTTGCTACGTAAGCAAATACAAACCATATGCTGATCTCTGCAAAACTTATGTAGAATTTTTCACTATATATTGCACTTTTGAACTGCATTGTTACCATATCACTGCTTATTTGAACTTTTTTTGTTCTGAAATTATTATACTTTGTTTGCTGTAGCATAGACTGGATTCAGACCTCCCTCAAGATAGAGGTTATAACCCCCCTGCTATCTTCCCTCTTCAGGCCAATAATATAGTACAACCCTCCCTTTGGTATGTTCCTTTCCAAATACCTGCAGCAATTGGAGAGACCACAAAGGTTCCTTACAAGGAAAATTCAGGGTCTTCAAGATATGTCTTATGCTGACAGACTGAAATTGTCACTTTACTCTGTCATACAGACTGCTCAGAGGTGACCTGTGTCTTGCATATAAAGCAATCTTTGACCCAGCTTTGATGGCACACAGACCACTCACTCAAAGGGCCTAAACCTAGTATGTGACATCAACATAACTTGCTGGAGAGAGATTTGTTTCACAGAGGTTATCCCACCTTTGGAACAAGCTTCCTATTCAAGTTAAAGCCCCTTGTTGGCCCTATTTAAGCACAATTTGGATGATTGGATAGGTAACTGGAAATTCACCCTGGGGGTTCCACCTGTGCCCTTCTTGGATAGGGGCATTAGGTGCTGATTTTAGTGTCTGCTTGAACCAGACACCTTTGGGAACGCAGTATGAACTTGGCTAGTCTTGTAAGGGCTCTGGGGGCCATTAGGTTAGTAACCTCCTATGATCCTATGTGTTTTATATTGAAATTGTTTATTGTAATGTATGGGTTTACCCACTAGATGGTGATATACAGTTTATTTAATGTTTGTAAGAATATTTATTTTTAAGAATGTTGTTATTAATTTTACTAAACCATTAGATTTTATAGGGAGTAACAAACATTCTATGTGTATATTTCCACATAAAAACTTTTCAGTATAAACTTGAAGAAGTTTGACTAACTGATTTAGGTAACAAAGTTTTATTCTTACCATCTATTGAGTCACTGAATCCACTACTATCTAGAAGATTCCAAAATTTTGCATCAAAATTATTCATAATTAGCTTGTATAACTTGGACAAGCTTCCTTTGTCGATCTGTTTATCCCTTGATAGCGTTCATATATTCAGATAATAGGGGAATTGTACTGTTCTCCTTTACTCATACTTTATAAAAATGTGTTTAATTGTTTACTGAGGCATAATATTAACTTGGTAACAGTCATCCAATTTATATTATTTCATTAAATATTCTGTCAACTTAGCTTTTCCTTTATCAAAGCATTCAGAACATAATACAAATCTATTCCTTTTAAGTAAATTAATTTCAACATTCTTCTGAGTTTCTTTAAATCACGATGTGTGAGCAATGGAAAAGCAACAATTTCCATTTTGATATTAATGAAGTTTTAAAACATATTTTTAACTGTTTTAAGGACTGATTTTTAAATATGCAGAGTCTAAATATTAAAATTAATTTCCTTCTAAGGTAAATTTTATTAACTATATGAAAGGATTGGTACATATTTCCAATTTTCATACTCAATAAACTTATAAGAACTTAGTAAAATCCTTTCCTGAATGGTTTTCCATTGACTAGCATAAGTTGACCCCCGGATTCATGAACCTTGCGCCAGGCGCCAGCATAGCGTCGGCGTTATAACGCCAAATATGGCTGCTGAGCGATTCAGGTATGAATGAATTCCACGTGCACTACCGGGCGCGTCGCCGGACCGTCTCCGCCCCCGGCGTAGGTATGCAAAACACACTGTGTGCGGTATTGCACCATGCAAATGAGGGCAAATAGCGATCCACGAAGTGGCGCAGGCGTAGCGTAAGGGCACGGCAATGTAAACCAAAAAAAAACGGTTTACATTTACCCAAACATGACCGAGGAGTAACGGAAGGCTGTCAAAGTCAGGTATCATACAGGTGCAATATGCCAATGTGGAAAGGCACCGAGAATGTCCAAAGAAAATATGCACAAAATGTAGCAAATGACATAAATGGCACGTACGTAGAAAGAACAGCAGACCCCCCGGATATGTGCACAGAAGTTGCAAAGCAATGAAATAATATGACAATGTCCTAAAAGAGCAGTATAACACACATCAGCTGCACAGCCACCACACACCATAGTATGTATGTAAAGCTTCAACCCCAGCGCAATGGTTGTCAAGGAGTGGTGGCGGTGTCCGGCGCCGTAACCATGTATTAGTAGTCAATTCCATGCAAATGAGGCAGATAATAGTGAATCGCAAAAACGGCGCCGGTGTAAGGATGGAGCAAACGGCGCAGCGTACTACACCGAGGAGTGGCCTACACGAGATACATGTCAACCACAGAGGGGTGTTCCACGGGGGGGG
>NW_025052451.1:5000-11823 GCF_019279795.1 Protopterus annectens | reverse complement strand
GTCCATTTCTAACAAACCCTCTTTATCTTGTAACTTTTTCCTAATCTACTTTACTTTGGCCTACTTTTAATATCCTACTTTTTGCAATGTTACCCTATCAGAGTCTCTTACTCTATTTACAGTACTATCCCTTTTACCTTCCTCTTTCTATCTCATTCTAATGACCCAAGTATTGTCTATGCTTGTACATCCTTTCACTGTGTACTTTTTCTCAATGCCAATTCCTAATATTCTGTATCATACTGTCAGTCATGGGTGGAATATGTGTATGTATTTTGATAATATACTGTTAATTATCATGTATTAGATAGTGGAGCTTTTCTCCTCGGGCCTCCACTGAAAATGGACATGTATCCAGTTGGACCAGCCCGGTTAACAAATGTAAAATAAATAAATAAATAAATATCTCCTGACAAAAGCATCCTACATGAACAGTGCAGAGAGGACATCTATCAGGGGTGATACATACAACTGGGTAGGGTGTATATTTTGCAAACTGATTTACCTGAGTATGAGTGTAATCTCAGCAGAGACCTCCAGCAAGCAGGACACAGGTAAAGGCTCATGGACAATATTAAAAAGAAGCAAGCACAATCATAGACAATATCTGAATAATACCACCAGTAATCCCATGTCTCTGGCATAACATATGTGATTTAGAGTGATCAGAAATAATTCTGCACAAACACTTGTACAACTATTACGACATGTCCACACTCTATGAGGGTAATCATGCACAGTGTCCTGGCACTGTAACATCTGCTGAAGGTGTTAGGAGGGATGCTGCTATACCTATATGCGACATTATGATCAATACTGGTGAGTTTACTGGTGTACATGGCATATACATATACATATATATATATACATATATATATATATATATATATATATATATATATATATATATATATATGGCACAATGCACACTGTCACAACTGTTTCCCATACCATTAATTTTGTCAAACAGCTATGTATGTAATGTGTGCATCACTAGAACAGGTAGCACATATGGATCTGTTGTAACAACTTGATGGGGGTACTGCACCATCAGACATTAATGTTTATGCCACAAAAGAATACCTAAGTATGACCAATAAGATGTGTGACAACTCACTTCAGTTACACATCACTGGAAGCTATGTAGGTAGGAAGGGTGAATTGTACTCAGTTATTGGTGTGATGAAGGTTGTGAATTATGGCAATATTATTGCCTCTGATATGGATGTCCTTCACATACTCAGTAGTTGTGTCACATACAAGGGAGTAGTCAGCACTGTGACCACATGCTGGTGGATGTTCCACTTACCATCTACCCCAGGACCCAGGTCACATACCTATTGGTCTGATTTTAGGGTGTGATGTCTACATTATACTTTGGTTGTGTGTTTGTTTCCTGATGTAACAAATCCTACCATGTCTTCATGTCATTGCAGGTGTTGTCATCACTGTGGTAGCAATCTTTGGTGTGTGTTGATACTGTCTGTATTATACTAATATCACAGTTGGAGACAATGATTGCCCACAGTATGTAGACCTTCAGACATCTGTTTGGACACTGGATCTGTTTGTCTTCTGTGATGTCCGTCACTTAAAAAATGGACAGTAAAGGGCCTATCTGACAGCTCTGATGTGTGGACCTGATCACTGAACCAGAGATCTAGTTCACTTTAGACATGTCAACATATTTACATGCCGCATATGTGACACAGTGGTCTACCCACTTGGTGATATAAGTGTATATGGCCGCATCTGACAGTGTTGAGTGAATAGCTCAGTGTGGATTTGTGTCAAATGCCTTGGGGTTGTCAAGCTCAAAAGGATGATAGTGTTGTCATCATACATGCCATTGATGACCTCTTTGAGGACATCTAACATATGTAACAGACGTAATGTAGCATTACAAACACACACATGTGTGTTGCACACAGCCAGGATATCAATAGTGTCCATTTAGAAAAGATCCATGATGACATGTTTTTCTACCTCATAGATGAAGAGAGTCAAGATGTGTCTATACATGCATGCATTGGATACTGCCCCCCCCAACTCAGATGGATGCATGTTGATGTACACCCTTCTACAGGAACATAGCCTGTGTGGAGGGTGTGTTGAACTATGTATTCAACTGTGTCAGGAAGGTGTATGTAATGAGTCATATGATAGGAGATCTGTGATGTGGTCACAGCCCATTGAGTCTGTGTGATAGGCCTGGATGAAGGTAAGACAGTGCATAATGGCTAGCCTCAACTGGCCTAGGGTTCGAACAAAATCCCCTATGCAGGTATTATTGAGAAACTCTCCCAGCTGGGGATTAAACCTTATGTCACTAGGTGGGCAACTAATCGGCTCAGTGACAGAACACATACCATGAAAATTGGTGAATCAACTTGTACCAGTAGAGCTGTCACCATTGGTGCACCCCAAGGATCTGTGTTTGGAATCTATTTCTCGACAGTTCAGGATACAGTATACAGCCTTTGGCTTACCGCATTTGCTGATACTTGCCTATTGAGTGCAATCATTAAGTCCAACTATGATGATAACATATTACAGGAGGGGATAAAACGGACAAATGATTAGTGACAAAGCCACACAGTCAACAAATAAATGCAAAAATGTGTCTTATAGGTTCATAGGTTCACAGGTTCATAGGTAGGTACTAGGCTATCTGCTCAAGGGCATTTATAAGCCTAGCCAGAGTGTGTCAGCTTTCGCCTCCCCATTATTTAATTAACTGAGCCTCTGTCAAGAAGAGCCAATGAAGTGATCCCAGGGGTGTATTTTCTGTTACCCATCCACTCGTCAAGGTTTCTCTTGAAGAGTGTTTGTGAGGGGCTCTGCCTAATGTAGATAGGAATTTTGTTCCAAAGCATGGGGAGTCTCTCTGACAGGAATCTATCCCTCCAGCATGTTCTATTTATTGTTGTGGCGAGGTTCAGCACATTAGAGTGACTGGCTCGCAGTGACTTGGATTTCTTTAAGTGGAGCATGTCCATCAATTCTGAGTTGGACATGACTTTGTAAGTCAGGCAGAGATCACCTTTGAGTAAGCTATATGCCAGTGAGTACAGCTGGAGTTTTTCCAGGTGGGCTGCATAGCTATATGTTTGAGACCAGTAATCCTCTTGGTGAGGTACTTTTGTGGTCTTTCCAGCTGTTGGAAGTGTCTTGTGAGGTATATCCCAAATGGGGCATTGTTCTCTATGATGGGTCTGATGAGTGATGAGTAGAAGGGCACTATAACCTCTTTCTTTCCAGATGTGAACCCTTTAGTAATTAGATGGGCTACATAGAAGGATTTCCTAACTACTTTGTCAATATGATTTTCAAAGGAGAGATTACTATCTACCTGGGTCCCCAGATCTCTTATTACCTCTTCTGTATTAAGGGGGCTGCCACCTATGTGGTAATTCATGGGTGTTTTGTTTTTCCCAAATGGGATGACTATGCATTTTTTGGCATTTAACTTGAGACCATGACTTTGACACCAGGTGTCCATCTCAGTCAGGCCCTTTTGGAGAATGTCCGTGTCAGCCGGAGAGTCAATTATGGCTCCCAGTTTGCAGTCATCGGTGAACTTGGTTAGACATAGTCCTTCTGTGTTTGCCTGTACGTCTGAAAAGTATATGCTGAACAGTAGGGGTCCCAGGACTGAGCCTTGTGGGACACCACTTGTGACTGGTTTAGAGTCGGACCTGGAGCCTGATATTCTTACAGTGTGAGTTCTGTCTGTAAGCCAGTTGGCAACCCATCTCATGATGTAGGGGTTTATGTTCAGGCTGGTGAGTTTTTCTATAATTCCCGAGTGGGGAATGGTGTCAAAAGCCTTGGTGAGGTTAAGGTAGGCTGTTTGAACTACCTTCCCCTCATCTATGGCCTTGGTGACTGTCTCGAAGAAGTCAACCAGGTTTAGTAGGCATGATCTGCCCTTAACAAAGCTGAACTGGGTCGGGTCAAGTGTTTGGAGGTTTCCAATGCCTTTGTTAATGAGTTCCATGATGATGCGCTCCATAGCCTTGCAGACCAACCTAGTCAGTCTTATGGGGCGATAGTTACCAGGGTCAGTTGTGGCCCCTCTTCTGTGGAGCGGAATAACCATTGCTGTGCTCCATTCTATGGGCATGTGCCTGTGGAGAGGCTGAGGTTGAACAGTGTGTTTAGGTGGGGGGTTAGTTTGTTCTGTATTTCATGCAAGATGCAGCCTGGGACACCATCTGGCCCCATTGATGCTGTGCTTTTGGCTTTTGAAAGGGCTGTTTTCACCTGTGCATCTGTGATTTCCAGGACACTACACTTTTCCAGTATTGTTGTGGGCCATTTTGGGGGTGAGAGGGGAGTGAAGTTTGCACTGAATCTAGCTGCCAGGATGTTGGCAATATCAGTGGACTCAGTATATTTTGTGCTATTTTGCACTAGCTCAGAGCATATCTGTGAGTTGTTACTTCTTTCAAATCCTTGGCTATTTTTCTTTCGAAGTTAGCCTTGGAGGATTTTATGAGGGACCTTAGTTTTTTACTGATACTGATCAGGGATGTCTTTCCTTCTTGGGATTTGCTTGTCTTCTGAACTAGTTTCCTCCTTCTATTGTATAGCCTGTTTATGGCAAGGGTCCACCAGACTGGTTTCCTTCTCTTAGGGGAGTGAATCTTGGTTTTGCAAGGGATGGCATGATTGATGCATCCTTGTAGGTGCTCATAGAGTGCATTTGTAAAGGTTCCTGCATCTTGGACACTGTTATCCTTTAGTGTGGGGGCTGTGAAACTTATCACCTCTGTCTTAAGTAAGGTGAAGTTTGCTATAGAAACATTTTTCACTGTGGTTTCCTTGGTTGGAGGTGGTAGTGTGGTGTGGGCATCCAGAGTGATTAGTTTATGATCTGATCTAACCAGTGATGGGTTGACCTCTGGTGTGGAACACCGGTCGCCCATGTTGGAGATGACCAGGTCCAATATGTTTTCACCTCTGGTAGGGGAGTTTACCAGCTGATCCAGGGATTTGAGTTGATAAATTCCAGGAAGCGCTGGACCTGGGAGTTTGTACTTGAGTAGTTTTCCCAGTTAACAGTAGGGTAATTGAAATCACCCAATATCAGGGTGTTCAGTAGAACCTTCATGCTTTCCAATGTCTCCAGATAGGCAGAGTGGTTGTCCTGGGTCATGGAGGGTGATCTGTAGCAGGCCACAATTTGCATTGCAGATTTGCCTGATGTTATTTGCACATGGATGATCTCGGAGGTATCATGCTGTGCCACTAACCTGGAGGTCTAGGTATCCTTCATGAATATAGATACACCCCCTCCTTTTGTGTTTCAATCCATGTTCTGTGGCCGAAATGAGTGGTATGAGTTGTAGCCCGGTAGTGCTGGGGTACTCTGTGGAGCCTTGAACCAGGTTTCAGTTACTGCACAGATGTCAACGTTCTCCATACTGAGGAGTGCTTCGAGCTTGTGCATTTTGAGATTTAAACTCCTGGCATTGAGTAGCATAACCCTCATTTTTTTATTTGTGCTGTTTATCAAGGTGGGTTTGACTTTTGAGCCTTGCCTAAAAAAGGCACTATGGGGGAAGCAAGAGCCTTGGCCAGTATTCAAAAGCCTAGTGGTGACAGGTGCAAGCCATCTCTTGCGAAGCAACGAGGCCTGTCGAGCATGTCATCCCAGGTGGACAGACACTGGATCCCCTTTGAATGACACCAGAAGCTTAGCCAATTGTTGAAATTGATGATTTTTTTTCCTTTATACTGCTGTATCATTCTTGGTGAGCGCAGGATGCTACTCAGGATCAGGGTCATACCCACCTGGGCTACATGATCAGAGAGCTCTTCCATGTCTCTTTTCATGTAGTACAGGGACGTATGTTTCAGGTCATTCACACCAACATGAACAATGACAGAGTCATATTTGTACTTGTTCTGGAGTGACCTGAGTGTTTGTGTTATGTGGCGGGTTCTGGCTCCCGACAGGTAGCTAACAGTAACCTTCTCCTTGTCCAGCCTAGTGAGTGGGATGTCAGTGTGCCTGACTATAGAGTCACCATTACTAGTGTGTTAGCTATGTTATTATGCCTTAGGGACTGTGATTGTGCGGCACACTGATTTTGTGTTTTATGTGTTGTCTGGTTTGTGACGGGAGGTGCAGGTTTTTTGGGTGTCTGCTTTGGAGGTCTGTGATGCTTTTGCAGATTTTTATTTAGAGCCTCTGAGTATGATTTAGTGTATTTATGTTTATTTTTTGCCAGTGCTGGTTTAGTATGTCTATGTGAGGCTGGAGGTGTGGTGCAAGTGTTAACCTTCTCCTCATGACTGCCTGTTCCAGTCCTGGGTGGAGAGAGCTTAGCCTCCAATTTAGCTATATAATTGCATCTCTTGCATATGTTAATGTTTTGTGGGAGGAGGAGAGGGTTGTCTGTGTACATGAGGCAGTTGTAACATTGCCTCAGGATACCCAGGTTCACCAGCTGGACTAAAGAGTATACCTGAAATTGCCCTTTGGTCATGTCTGAATAGTAGGGTGAGCTGCTTAGCCACTTCGTTGGTGAGGGATGAATAATGAGCCTTGCCCTGCTGGGCAATCAAGTGTCGGGCTATATTAGTGCTTGCTATTAGGTCTGAGCAAGTGCTGGACTGTAGGATGCTTTTTAAGTGCTTAGTTTGAGAGTTAGACTACTTTCAAATGAAAAACTGAAGAGGAGACTTGGTGGAGCCGGGATAAATTTAGCCCTAGCTAACCAGTGCTGCCCGGACATGCAAAATCGTGCAAATGCGGTTTTTACAGCAGGGAAATGAAAGAGATAGAAATTAGCCCAAAATGGCCTATAAACTA
>NW_025052450.1:0-10541 GCF_019279795.1 Protopterus annectens | reverse complement strand
CTAAGCAACCCCCCGCAATTTAGTAGCTCGTGGTTCAGGCACATGGCGACACCACCCCTGGATTTTTGCAGTCATAAACACACGACAACTCACTTGCATGCTCAAAGACACCATATGCATACTGTTTTCTCGCATTTAATCAAGATCTTTCCCACTGTTCAGTTTCTCACATATGCAAACTCAGCCTATTCTGCATTCACACAGACATACTAAGCCATGCACGACCACCACATGCAGACAGAAACACTCATACACATACATGCACTGACCGTACCAGGAAGTTGGATAAAAATCTCAGGGAGATCACTACATACTGTACAAAGAAACGGCAAGAAACGAGAAAACCAAAGGACAAATATATCATGGTCGGTAGATAGTTGCACAGGCCGAGAACTTACCAAATGAATTAGATGATTCTGCCCTGTTGTCAAGAACTGGCTGGAGAAGTTGTAGTTGAGCCGATGGTGTTTTTCTCCGCAAAGTTTCAGGATTTGAAGTAGAGTTCCATAAGAAGTTTTGCCAGCTTTTATAGTGAATTGCCAGGCTGCCTGCATAATGTCGTATGTCACAGTGTGGGAGGATCAGCACGAGGGGACTATTGATTGATTGCGTTTCATACGCCAGAAGCGCTGGTGCAGACCAACCAGAGAAATGCCAGAACAAAGAATGGGGATGGGCTTTCCTGCCCACGCTTAGAAAGCAGAAATGTAGACGTGGAAAATTTTTGTCGTGCTCTGTAACGATGATGGCTGGAGTGAGTTTGCAGGAAAGAAAAAGATCAGGTTGAGCATTTGTGTTAGAGCCCGGAGTGTTCCTTTAATAAAAGACAGTCATGTGAGAGAAAATGAAAGGATTTCGGGTTTCCTGGTGGACAGGATTTAACCTGAGGCACACAGATTTGCCAAATCCATAAAGCTCAGCAGAGAAAACACAGGCAGACAAGAGGTTATGGTTTTATAGTCTCCAGAGCAAATGCAGGCATGCAACACATGGCAAACAGAAGTAGCTTGGCACATGGTAAGCCACAACCCCTGCTGGCTCATCAGAAACCTCCGGTGTAGCTTCAGCCAGTTATAAGATTCAGTTCATGAAGAAGCATACCTAGTGCAGCATAATGCGAATCAGCAAAACTCAACTCCATCTTTTATTGTTAACTGTCACAACTCATGGCACAAATTACAGCTTGTAGAGAAATGCTTAGCATTTGTCAGCAATGTCATGTAAAATTAACCTTTTTCAAAAGCCAAATCAAGTAAACCCCACACAGTTGTAAAGAAAGATTACAACAAAAAAAAGGCAATTGGTCATAGAGCAGAAAAAATTCTGTGTAGATGGTGTATCATGATTGTGAAAGATTGATGCAGTGCATTATTGAAAGTATGGTAAGTCGAGACTACGGTAAACCCAAAAGATTTAAAGTAGACACTGGTTCAAAGTGTAATGTTATATTCAGACACATTTTACAAAGGAGAACGAATGAACAACTCAGTCCCATAGTTTTTAAACTTGCTGCTTATTGAGGTGAAAAATTCAAACCATGATCTGTGGATGCTTTTCAGTAAGATGGCTGAAGAATCCAAAGACCAGTACAGCCGCTATTGAGTTCCAAAGATGCCTGAGAATGAATCTACTTTCATTATCAAAGAAGCTCACTACATAAGTGCATATCCTAGTTCCAATTTTTCTGAAGCTATTTTTCTCAGAGAGCATGCTGATGTTTTGATGACAGCAAGGCAAACTTCCAGTTATGTATTCCATGAAGTTATTCCCAGAAGTCACCCAGTCAGAACACAAGAAAAGTCTGATAGCCATATTATGATAAAGTCAAAGCTCATGTGATAAATGGTACAGCAAGGTGTAATTTGTCCAGTTATGAACCGAATAGGTGTCATCCGTGGCAGCTCTCAAAAAGGCTCAGATGAACTGTCAGAATATGAATAACCCAAGAGATCTGAACAAAGCATTTGAAAAGACAGCATCGCCCAATGCAAAGTCAAAGTGAGAATGTGTTATAATACCGGATGCCACTGTTTTTTTTCTGTCTCGATGCATAAAGTTAATTTTGAAAAATGATTGATCAGGAAATCTTCTATTACTAACCATTTGGAAAGTCTGTTTATATACAGATTCCGCTAGATGCCTTTGGAATAAATTCTGCAAGTGTAGTCTTCCAGTGTAATGGAGCAATTTCAAATATCCTTCATAATAGTAGATGATTATCGGTTGAGTCAATGGTGAAGAAGGAGGCCAAGAATAGAACCTGAAGAGAGTTCTAGACAGAGTATGTGAAGTAAACTTAGTTTCTCGAATTGTGACTGCCAAGACGCACATATACTGTAGGTCATTTATTTACTAGTACCTGAGAATTGTAACCACCAAGCGTTGTTATTCTTGGAGATGTCAGCACCAGATATTCAAGCCTACAGCATTTCCCAGGCATGGTCAACTATTTAAGCAAGTTTATACCAGACTTCACTAAGTTGACTGCACCTTTAAGAGAGCTGACATGCAAAATGTTATGTGGTCATGGTTAGAACAGCATCAGAAGCCATTTGAAGACCTTTAAGCAGAAAATCACACCACCTACATTAAGATTCTGCTAAAGTGAATAAGTCAGAAACTTTCCCTGTGATGCTCAAAAATTTGTCTTGCCACACTTATTCTTCAAGAGGGCAGACCAGTAGCTATGCAGGTTAGTTTCAGTTTAAGCTCATCTAGAGATTTTGTCCCACATACCTGTTAACATAGTGTTAGTCGCAATGTGAGATATTTTGAACATATTACCCCTACATTGTAACATGCGGTGCTGTTGTTAATACCTCTCCTTCATTTTTTCTAGGAATATCAGGAATCAGAAGATATTGGCGCCCCAAGGCGGTGTTAATTAAATGGAACTGTTCATTTGAAATGTAGACATAGTTCAAAGTATTTGCTAAAGTGTCATTCAAGGCCTGTTGGCTGATTGATGTAATGTCTGTATGATCATAAATGGATGATGTTTCGAATGTCCACAGTGTAGAGTCACACCTCTGCCTTGTAGGTGTGACCATAATGATTGACTTGACAAAATGTTAGATATGGACTGCTATAACTGTCAATTGTGCAGAGTTTTAAAGAAACGTCAGAGGCATAATTATGTATCATGGAAATGTTTGTTTAATGAAGCTTCAAATAATTAGAGATTGAGTTAGAAAATATGTCCTCTTGTCCTACTATGTGAGGTTGGGAGTTATATGTCTGCAATAGTGATGTCTATGTATACAGCTTATCATATTGCACCATAGTACTGCACTGCATAAAAGTGCAGTAATAATGTATTGCTTTCCCTTTTATCACAGGTGACCGGAGAGGCTGGTCTTTGTCCCTCACAGTCTGATGTCACGTTCCAGCACCTGAAGATGGAAACCTTGGAAGTTACCAGCTAAAGTAAGAGTTGAATCAGACACAAAGATTGGGACATCCCTCTTCCAAGCACCCATTATAGACCATGCACAGCCAGTATGCCTATGTATAACCAGTTCTCTGAGGCCACCGATATTGACAGTCAGGAGGCGGGAACATTGGTTGTAGCGTATACGGCTTGTGGACTGCTTTACATCAGTTTTCACAGCAAAACAGTTGGTGAGGTTCCACACAGGCGGATTGATAGAGGTGCCTAGGAGCCTGTTGTCCTTCCACCACCTGTCGCAGGTGTCTCATCGCTACGTCACCGTGCATGTTAAGGCAAGTCATGGAGTGCACAGAAAACAACTTCAATGAATGCTCCAGGTTATGGATGGCATAATCTGATATCCTTGACTGTTCTATTGTGTTGTTTATACCCGGGAACAGTTGACTGACACAGTAAAGAGGTAGGTCTGAAGCAGATCACACACTATCTGTCTTGGAACACACTTTCGTCTTGATGGACTGTCTGATGGAGTTGGAGTGACAGCCTGTGGTGTAGGTCAGCAAATCATATTCATGAGAGTCAATGTGGCCAGGCATAATCACGCCCAGCAGTGTACGCACATCCAGAGCTCAGGGAGTGCTGTTCACACCAAGATGTGGTGCAGCCATGGGCCTATGATCCTGCATTCTCGCGAGGGCACACTTAGCAGATATCAGTCACCTCAGGCAGTAGTACAGCATCTGGCCTTGGGGATGGTGGCACAGAGCAACCTGGCACCCCAAAAGAGGTGCAGTTCTCAAGGCACCGGGAAAGAGATGATGAACTGTCAGCCCATCATGGCTCAGCAGCTGTCCAACATAGACACAGGGCTAGCACTGAACTGATCAGAATTCTGCAGACACACACCACTGTCAGGCTGAGGGCACCCAGACAAACACGACATTTCCATGGTCCATCTTGCCTGCTTCCCTTCTGACTCACACACACAACCATTGGGCCTGAGGCCCCCACCCCACAACAACCCAGTAAGCATGTCCTCAACATCCCCTACTATCTTCCGGACCAGGAAATGTATCTGCTGTACAGGGTGACTATCGAGCATTAATATGAATTTGTTTATCCAATATGCTGCAGACATGCCATCAGAATTACACAGAACAGCATAATATATGTAGTCACGTGTCCATAAATGTTTTGCTCATCAGGACAATGGAGACACTGATGGGCAAGAAGGCCATCTACAATCAACCCATCACGTAGAGCACAGGACTGAAATGCCAGCACAAGAGAGGAAGCACGGTGCGTACCAGTATGCTGGCCCATGACGCCTAGTGCCTACCAGCTAACAAACACAAGGTCTTTAAGTTCACCCATATATCCCAAATCTCTGACAAGACCATGCCCTGATATGCGTGGCATGGTTTTGGGAGACAAACACTTGGTGCTGGTGGGGTTGGGATGAAACAGCTAACAGTTTCCCTGTGTCATTATAGACATAGTTCAAAACAGGGATATGTCCCGTTCCCATCAATTGTGTAACTTGTAATTGATTTATTGTGCAAAACTCTTCTTTGACAGCGGTGGGTTTGTTCGCTGCTACAGGGTGACACACATACTTTTTTTTCATATGTCCTGTTTGGCACAGCAGTCATGTGTAGGTCTGTAGAACAGCTGAATCGGGTCCTAGTTGCTCATGGATATGCAGGCGGTCCACAGTGGGGCTCGACTGAAGCCCGTGCAAGCAATTCATCCAGTGATACAGTATTTAGAATACAGGAGAGGCCTTGAATGGTCTCAAAGAAGACATTTCATAGCGCCCTGTTTTGGTTTAGTGGGAAACCCGTGGAAGTCTGTGTCAGATATGTCTGCCTAGGTACATACTCAGCGTATTGCACCATAGGTCCAGATAAATGCAGCGATTATCAGCCCACCACTTTGACTCATATGCCATATGATTGAAATATTAATGTTGTGCAGCATAGAATGATTTCAATTGTATGCACATTGACTTAATATCTCATAATCCTGGTCCCGGACTACTGGGTCAACTGTTGAGGTGCACACAACATGACACAACAGGGACATGACTTCCCAGCATAGATTAGTATTTCGTACTAGTGTTACTGTGTGGTTGTGACACCAGCTGCATGGTCTGTAACATCCCTTGGAGAACATTGTTAAGTGTGGACCAATATAATTCCTCCTGCAATCATTCAAAAAATTTAGTCAAACTAGAGGCCACTGACAGTATATTGAATCAGATACAAATGACTGGAAGAGTGTTTGAGGAACAGCCCAGAGAGGAGTCCACTGTGACTGGCCTGTTTGTAGAGGTGAATTTCAAGCACCTCCGTGTTCTGTTTGAGAGCCACGATATTCAACAGCTGACATACTAATTTGTACCTAACCTTGAGCCTGTACTAAATTTGATGGAGTATAGTACTGCCTGGCCAGCCATGGTAGGTGTGAAATCATTTTCCCTCATCTGCTGCTATGGTTACCTTCTCAACAGGCCCATTTGTAATGGGTGTAGAAAAGCGACCTGCCCTTCCAAACCCGGGAAACTAGTTCCAGTGCCTGAGGCATGCTCCATCTCTACTGACTGGCCTGGATTATTTTTCATGTCAAACAGGACTAGTCTGTGCCTCCCCCAGAGTCTGTAGATTAATCTACCTTGTACAGAGGATGACTGCTGCTGTTTTCATCCATGAGCACAGCTTCCGTTTTGTAGCCATTGTAGAACATAATTCCAGAGGCCATGAAAGGTCATACTCATGTTATTTAGAAGGCATGCTGGGATATTGTCTGGCTTATTGACGCATTGTACTTGTTCTAGAGAGAGAATTAAGGTCCTGTCTTCATGATAGTAGGGTTACTTACTTGATGGTATTCTCGGGAGGGAAGGTTTAGGGGGAGAGGGGGAAAGTTGAGGTCAGTTTTCAGCTTTGGTTTGCCCTTCTTCGCTCATTATATGGGTTCAGTTTACAATGATGTGCACAGAATTGTGCCTGTCTTGATAACGCGGGCATACCTAAAGTGCTTTGGTGGTGTGCAGTCCTGGCCTGGGAGCCCCCGAACGATCTCAACCATTTTGGGAGACTCCGTATTTGTCCTGTTTTTCAGTTTGATGAGAGTGCTTATCCTGCTGTGTGTTGCACCTCCTACTTGCTCACAGAGCTTCTTCCTTCGTTATACAGCCTATTGATTCCTCTGATTCCACAAGTGTGGTTTCATTTTCGTCAGTTCTGTACTCTTCTTCAGGAGTTACAACCGCCCTGGCGCAGCTATTAACATGCTCCAGGGTTTCTGTAGAACACCCCGCACAGGCAGTGCTGTCATTGTTACAATGAGGATTTGGGCCAATTTATCACCCACCAGCTGGAAGTTAGCCTTACAGTATTTCCTGAATATTCTATGTCTGGTGGAATATACTGCAACATTGAAGTATTAAAACTTCGTAATGCTCCGATCGACACTATTTGAAGGAACGCTAATAGTCACGGCTGCAGAATGTTTACTTTTCCCTTGGGAAAGAATTCAGCTGGCCGCTTGTGGCTTTGCTATTCTCAGCGCCAGGTGGAAAATACGGGTTGGGGTTCAGTAGGTGTGGGATTGTTTGGTACGTTAGGATGGCTTAAGTGAATTAGGGTTAGGCACAGGTTAGTGAGTGTGCCATAGTGACTAGACCATAGGGTTGGGCTTAAGCATATGGGCAAGAGGTAGATAGTAGTGTTTAGTTTATGTAGCTAGATGGTAACTTAAGTATGTGTGATTGCTGTTTGTTTTAATGTGCTTGTGTTGTGTAAAAAGGGCTCTTCGTGGCAGCAAATTTTTTCCATGGAAAATTTCTCTGTCTCAATGTTCGAGTATTATCATGTTTAGACAGCTTGGGGGTCGGCGAAATACGCTCGCTATTTTCATCTTTGATAACTGATATAAAACGCATCGAGCTGGGGTCCATGTCTAGTTTTACTCTCCCAGCGATTTCATTGCGTCAACTTCACGGGAAGAGACTACAGTGAGCAGGGCCAGATCACCTGAGGCACCATCCAGTATGCTGCACCCATTTAGTGTATTGCCATCATGTGGTCCAGGGAGTCTGTGTTACAAAACAGGAATCTGTGTGCCGTATGTTGTCATAGGACTTGTGTAAAGAGGAACACAGAAGTCAACGCGAATATGGTCTGGGTTGATGGTTAGTGTTTCTAATAAGTTTATATACATGGTAAGGTGTCCTGGGTCATAGAGGGGGGGCCAACAGTTGCAAGGCGAAGTAGAATTGGATTTTACGGTTGTGAATTCGAAATGAGCAGCGTATGCATTGTCCATTCACGTTTCTCCTGAAGCATTCTTAGTTTTGACAGAGACACCCCCACCTTTAGCCCCTTCGCCTTGAATTAATGTATCTAAGTGTGTAGCGCATATTAACCTTGCACTGTTGGTGTGTTTTCGCACCTTTAAACTATGTGTCAGTGACTGCACAGACATCTTTGAGAGCTCAGCCAAGTAACCTAAGTATAGTCTAGGGAGGCAAGGTCACAGGTCATGTACTCTCAAGGACAGATCAGCATTCATAGAAGCATTAGTAAAAATGCCTCACAGCCGCCATACTAGGCAACAACGTTCCCGTCCAAGATGTAAAACAGTTTGAATCAGTGTGAAATTATGGTTACACATCCAGTTATTCACACCAAGTGCTTGAAGAGGCCAATGAGGTGCTCTGTTTGACATGAAGTGGAGTCCATTCCAAGGTAAGCAACTTCTATGGGAGTATACAAATTCCGAATTCCTCCAGCATGTTCTAATATCACATATCACATTGGCAGTCTTTAGAGGAAAGAATCTATGTACCATTTGATTTAGATGGATATGCAGCATTTGAATAAAGCAGTCAAAGATCGCTTTATATGCAAGGTATAGATCATCATGAGCAGTCTGTAATGAAATAATAAGTGACAGTGATCTCAGATGATCCACATAGGACAGATGCTGAAGACTCTTGAATCATCCTGTGAGGAACCCAATTGCTGTAGGTGCTTAGTGCATACCACAAAATGGCACTGTGTCCCATTATTGGCCACAGGAGAGAGGCAGAGAGGTTATAACTCCTTTCATTTTCTGGATACAATGGCTCACTTAGAGATGGCACACAGAATGCCCCTGTCACATTGTGGAGACATGCTGATCAAAAAGTAAGGTTATTGTCAACCAGTGTTTTAGTCTCCACCAGTGAGTGCACACTTAGGTTTTGTTATTGATGTGGCAGTTAGCAGGAACATAGCACAGGCTGAGAGGGATAATATTTTTAAGTAATATGTTGCCTGACTTGGCATCAGCCATGCCTGTGTGTGTAAGACCTTCTTGTAGGATGCTGACATTTTTGAGACTTATAACTGCTCCCAGCTTCAGCAGGCATCAGCAAACTCTTGTCAGCCAAAGATCCTTTAGTTTTAGATTACACTTGCAGAACTAGGTTCCAAACAGTAGCAGTGCCAGGACAGATCCCTGGGGAACATCACTGGTTACAAGTGTGCTGTTAGAGGTGGATTCCCCATTTTGACTATATGAGTTCTATCAGTGAGCCAAAGAATACCCATCTAATAAGGGCTGCTACCTAACTAGTGAGTTTTGGGCGAGTGATGCCTCTCGAGTGGAGGATAGTGTCAACCCCACAAGTGTACATAGGCTGCACAGAGATCTCCCTCATCCAGGGCCTTGTGACCGTCTTGTGCAGTCCACAATGTTTCACACGCAGACACTTTCTTGACAAATTCAAAGTGAGTAGGGACAAAGTGTTTGGATCTTACCTATATCTTGCTGATAAGGCTATGATGATTCACCCATACCCTTGCAAAGTTAAGGCTAGTCAGGTTTATGCATAGTTCCTTATGCTCGGTGGGAAGCATTACCTTGTGCAGATAAATAATGACGACATTTTCATCTTATCTGGTACAAAGCCTGTGCTTAGACTATGGCCGAAAGTATCCCATGTTGTTACAATTCTTGCTGGAGCCTATGGTGGGCGTGCAGCCTGGATCGACTTGATGTTGTGTTTTTGGGCCTTAGAAGGGGAATTTATCTGCTCTTTTTACAGATAAGGTAGGGGACAGGTGGTAGGGATGTCATGGGGCACGATGGCAGGATAGGGGAGGAGTTTTCACTGAACCTGTCAGCCAGACAGCAGCTATGTCCACAGGCTCAGTATATGTGATATCATTAACTACCAGTTTGGCACAATATGTGCCTGTCCTTTTAGGGTACGGATGGAACTAAAGAATGCCTTATGGTTGTCTTTAGTTGAGGAATGTATCTAGTTCATAGTTTGTACTTGGAGGACCAAGTCTTTATTGTCCTGTATTTGCTGAATAGTGAGCACCCAGTTTTAGGCTCTCCTCCTCTTCTATCTTAAGAGCAAATGTCTTCCTGATTGTAAAGCCTGTTAATGGCAGTTGTCCACCCGCAGGTTTGCTTATTCTGTGGGAGCTTGTTTTGCGCTACTGTATGACTGAGTCAAATGTAAACAAACAGTGTTGTATAAAGCACTGGTGTAGAACCGCTATACTTGCCTGTTCCATCTGAGGGGGAGGCAGTGCTGGTATGGCGTACCATCCCTGGCCAAGAGGCAATAATGTGCTTTGGAGGAGTGTTTTACTTTTGGTGTTGGGGTGATGGTGTGATACAGTTACTTGAATGAATGATGCTGCAGGTTCCACAGATTGCAAGCACCAGTCAAGGATGTTGGCACCCTTGTAGGGGGTTTCAACCAGCAGGTCCAATGCCTTGGAGTTGTTGTAAAGTCAAGGAAACTTTGGAAAGTGAGTTAGAGCATGAGTACTTTACCCAGTCAATGGAAGGTTATTTAAAGTCACCCAAAGTCAAAAGTGTTAGGATGTATCCCCGTTGGTAGACTAGCAATCCGTGATAGCAGCACTTCCTGGTGTGTCCTGGAGTCACAGATGGGGTCCTGTAGCTGGTACTGACATGAACAGGTGTCCTACTAACAGTTAAATGCATCTGAATTATTTCCAGGGAATCTACTGTTTAAACCGATCTGGAATTGTATTTATATGTAATGAATATCGTATACACCGCCCTAATTTTCACGCCTTCAGTTTGTGTGGGTCTGAACGTGTGGAAGATAAGTTGGTTG
>NW_025052449.1:0-10368 GCF_019279795.1 Protopterus annectens | reverse complement strand
AATTGTAAACCAAAAACCCCCGGTTTTCCCCATTTACCCAAAACAAAAAACCGAAAAAAAAAAAAAAAAGGGGTAACGGAAGGCTGTCAAAGTCACGTATGAGATAGGTGCATGATGCCAATGTGGTAAGGCACCGAGATCGTCCAAGGAAAATATGCACAAAATGTAAAAATGACATAAATGACGCGTAGAAAGAACAGCAGCCCCCGGGGATATGGGCAAAGAGGTTGAAAAGAAATGAAATAAATGACAATGTCCCAAAAGAGCAGAAACAAAAATCAGCTGCACACCCCCACACCCATAGTATGTATGTAAAGCTGCAACCCCAGCGCAATGGTTGTCAAGGAGTGGGGGGGTGTCCGCCGTAACCATTATTAGTAGTCAATTCCATGCAAATGAGGCAGAAATAGTGAATCGAAAAAAGGGCCCCGGTAAGGATGGATCAAGGGGGCGGGGTACTACACCGAGGAGGGGCCCTCCCGAGATACATGTCAACCACAGAGGGTGTGCCACTGTAGGAGGAAGGATATTGGAGTCAGCAAATCGGGGCAATGCACATCACAGCATCAGGACTGGCGTGTTAGGAAATAGATCCCTGAGAGTACATAATCCCTTTGCATGTGCACGGATGACTACTTTCCCCCAAACCAGTCATGTACGGCTCCCCCCAACAACCAGGATATAGGAAGGTAAGGGGAGAATAGCAGGAAATGCGGAAGCAGTGTAAATGGATCCGTAATGAGCAATCAACACCAATCAATGCAGGGGGAAAACCCCACAGCTGATAACTCTGCATGCAGACTCCTGCATAAGGGGAAAGGGGGAGGCATATGAGTGCAAAGATAGTAGGGGATGTAGTAGAAATGCAAAGAGCAAAGAACCGAAATAGCACAGCCAAGTACAGAGGTAGCATAACCGGGCAGATAAATGCATCATATGCCATGTGCCTGCAGGATGCAGTAATGTAAGATGAAAGGAAAAAGGCAATGCAGGCAACTGTAATGTAACACTACAGGCAGTCTTGCTTTAAGTAAAACCATGGAAAAAATCCATGGATAGGGCACAGACACAAATGACATCACCGGTATACAGCACAACAGTAAAAAGTGAATGCACAACACACAGCGATTTCCCAAACGCCGCAAATGTAAACAGACGGGAATTTTAAAAATGTATATGCTGGGTGCCGCGCGTGATGCACAGGTATGTGGCAGAGACACACGGAGTTGCGCAGGGTGGTGCCGACAATTACCGAGGCCTAAAGGAGAAGGAGAGTGTTCAGACCAAGGGTGACCTACCAGGGCTGCGAGACCTGGAATAGTAGACCCTACAGGGTGGACAGGGACACGTTACAGCAAATAGTGGAGCTGGCCCCCCCTGAGAACAAGAGACAACAGGGGGAGCCCATCCCAGTGGACACAAAGGTATGTGTGAGCTTGCGAATACTGGCTACAGGTACCTTTCAAAGGCCAACCACATAATGGGCATCTAAGGCATCAGCAGCCAGGGTACTACACCAGTTGCTGGATGCCATGTTAGCACATGCCGATGAGCACAAAAATTTTCCCCACATCTCAGGAGGATTTTAGCAATATGTGCCGCCCCGTGGCACAATCCCGGGAGGTCCTGGGTGCATAGACTGCATAGAAATTAAGTCACCCCCCGAGCAGGGTAGACGCTACATAAACCGCAAGGGATACCCTCCATCAATTGCCAGGTGGGTGCAATGCGCAGGGCATTATCATGGATGTGGGGCTGGCAGCCCTGGAAGCTAAAAATATCTGGCATGCCTCACAGCTGTATCAGGTATTCGCCAGGGGACATCACACAAGGTCACCTTGTGGGGATGCTCTACGACTGGAGCCGTGGTTGATGACACCCATCAGAAATGCACACACAAAATGCAAGAACGCCATAATGAGGAAAGCACAAACGAGAATAATCATAGGCGTGTTTTTGGGATGTTGAAATCAGGGTTTCCCGGGTGCTTGGATACATCCGTGGAGCCTTGCAGTACTCTCCAGGCAAAAGTGAATATTCAAGTATGTTGTATGCTCCAATATGATTCTGGGAAACAGCTGCTGCAGGGACATATCCCGGGGGGCCACCAAGCCCACCACAACTGCCAGGGCAAGCACAGGCACGGGGCCAGGCCATGGACACACTGAGCCAGCCCCAGTAGGTAGACAGAGGCCCCCAAATTGCCTACGCCCTGGAAAAGAGGGAACGATAGCACATAATTGACAGTGTAGGCCCCATGGACTGACCCCTTTGACCTGCACACACAGTAAAATGGATGCCACACAAACATGTCCGCCTAAGGGCCGTAGCGGACGATGTGTGACTCCAACAAAGGCACCGCCCAAACCCCGCACCCCAAAGCCGCAGAGCATGGAACGCCAACACCCACGCCTTCACAGCACACGGCCATGCTGCCACTATCACCGCAACCCAAACCCAAATATGTAGCATGTGCATACACAGATAGAAATAAATCAGTACACATGTAGAAATATATGTAGCATACCAGATATACAGTACAACAGGGTAATATGGAACCCAGGGATGGTTCACAGATAAGAAAACGGAAATCACCACATAGTAAACATAGTGACCGACAACCCGATCATCCTGGAGGGTGGGCAGGCGGTAACGCCAGCCATGGAAATGTCAACCTGCAGCAATACATATCCGTGTGGGGATGGTCACCGGTCCAGAAAAAGGGGGATATGTGTAGGGTCACCCCCCGACGTGTGAGGGACAGTCCACCTTTGGCAGTTGTGTCCTGAAAAACAATGACAAAATGGCAAATTTCATGAAATTGTAGTACAAAACCATTTCTCATAATTACTTTTTTAGTTGCAAAAAACAGTTATTTTGTATAATAAACATCTAAATATGATAATAAACAGAATAAGCAACTGTAATGCAAGCTTTGTATTCCCAAAAAGTGAACCGTTCCTCTGTACTGGCCGGGGTTGTTTTTGCATGAAAAACCTGACGGGTAAAAAATGTCCCCCCTTTGGCCATTTGAAAAGGTGGCAACCCAAATATGTGGGTCAATCCATAGGACATGAGCGGAGAAAACCCCCGCCACCGCGGGGGGGTATTGTGTCCAACCGCCGGTCGGCAAAAGCATCCCAGTGAAGTCGACATTATGAGGAACGCCTCATCTGGGGTGTAAACGGTGCATGTTCCCAGTTCTCCAAGTTCCACATTGAAAATGTCCCCAAACAACCATTGTTAGGAATGTATATAAATGACATCCTGGTAAATAGAATGTACTCATAGTAAGTTAGTAAAGGTTCTTCACTGTAAAAATCAGCATATCATAATCAACCTATGACCAAAGCGAAGTTGTCACTATGCCATTACTATGTGTTCCACATTATGCCCATGTGTTTCACATTACTACTGTGTGTTCCCACCGGAAGGTTGACAGCCATGGCGGCAATATGTGTATGTGTGAGGTGAGGTTGTCGTGTTTTCCCGTGTGTTTTTAATGGGGGCCAGTGTAAACTGTGTATGAAGGTGACATGTCACAGCGGGGAATAACAGGCGAGGCATACAGTACAGGAACCATAGGCGATGTACAGCAGTACCCACAAAGTAGCCCGACATCTCCTCAGTGGCTATGCAGGGCGAAAATGATGCAAAGCGCAAATGTCCCAAAGTGTACCACAGGGCCATAGCAAACAGGAGATGCAAAGGACGATGTACAAACCACGCCCGTAGGTATGGCGCCATAACGCATAACCCACACGGTCCGCGAAGGGTTAAAAATCAGGCTTTGGGCAAAATAAAAGGGATCCCGCACCGATCGTGAACAGTCACGGCCCGGGTAAATCCCGGGGTGTGTTCCACGCCCGTGCGCACACAATAGGAGGCTACGGTAGCATACAGTCCCCCCCAAGAAAGGACCACAATCACCGTAACTATCAGCACAAAATGCCAATGGATGGTAGGGGGAAACATCCGCAGATATAAAACCGATGTGAAAAATGGCAGGAAGCAAAATGCAGGCATACCGCACAGCACATCAACAAAACAAACATTCCAGGAACAACACACAGGTAACCCGCAGCCCCCCAGGATGGAGCACACACAAGCATATCTGGTATGTATAAATGCAAGACTCACACCCGGGGCACCCACATCCGCAGATTACCCCATTGCACATATCAAAGGGATAACAGCAAAACGGGCAAACACATACAGGCAGTGAATGACAGCGCATACCCACAACAAGCTCCTGGGAAACAAGCAGCGCTCATGCATCCATGCATTCGCATGTACAGGAAAATAACACCCGGTAACACATTTGAATGCAAACGCCATCGCAGACCCCCCAGGACACGGGACCCACATGTCAACACAATACCATACCCAACACAAAATCCACGGCTAACACCACAGCAAATTTCCAACACACATAGCGGATGCAGTCACACAAACATGATACAATACATACCATCCTCGGGGAAAATTGAAAAACCAACGCCACACGAGGAAAGAACCATGGCCTAGTCCCACCCCAACGAAAGGAAATCACCGCTGATATGCATAAGTACACCCCGGGGAACAGCTATTGGCCTGATAACCCCAAATGCAAGGGCCAATATAAGGAAACCCTGGATATTCAAACCGTATGTTCATACCAACCCAAAAAAGACAAAGAAAAAAGAGGAAAGAAACAAAAAAAAAGGCCGGAAAAGGTTTTCGAACCCAACATGTATGGTAAGAACACTGACAATCTGTACAGTATGTGAACGGTGTGTGTAGGTAAAGATACCGTCCATCAGGCAAAAGAATTGGATATGTAATGCTAAACGCGGCATACCAACAACTGTGGACAACGGGCAAGCAGTGGGACAACAGGTAAACACCCGATAACCCCCCCGGGGGGTTGCCACCCTTTTAAAAGGCCAAAGTGGGGAAACCACACACTTCAGATGTACAGGGGGCACATACCCATGGTCAGTACAAAGGTTAGAACCCCACCCGCATAATGAAATGTGTAGTCTTGTAGCAGTTCAGTTGCTTATTGTGTGTCTTGTAACAGTTAGGGAAAGTAAAACATAAAAATTTTGTCATGCAACTCTTACATAAGAATGGGATATAGTGATGTCCCACAATTTTAAAATGCCATTTGTGATACATTTGTCAGGACACAACTGCCCAAGGGGGACTGTCCCCTTTCAAAGAGGCACAGGGGGAACCCTACCCCAGGTCTGCCATAGGGGGTTTCAAACACAGAACAATGCCACCACCCCCCCGGGTGTTGGCAGTGGATATCCAACATGAAGTGCCACAGCAGGGGGTAGGACATGTATGTATAGTGTCACAGGACACATGTGCATGGGCATGTACCGGCGATGCCATACGGAAGGTGCGCACGCGGGACCTATCCCACGCAGTAGGGGCTATGTCATGTGTAATGCAAAGCTGGCATGATGGATATGTTCACAAATCATAGACAGTATCACAGGCATAGCATGCATGATGGAGCGATGGGGTAATGTTATATACATACACAAGATATGTATGGCCTGCACATATGGGACAATGTAGTAGCAGAATAGGTACCCAGAATGGAGGTAACAGCAAGTGACCATGTCCAAACGTCCATAGCAGGTGCAATTTTGCCCAATGATGTCCAGCAGGGCCGTGTGTAAACACATTTCAATGTACACAGTACTGACACCCCCATGGTAGTGTCCACTGAACGCAGAACTGGATGTCAACGTCATGTCTATCCCGGGGGACCATGGGTGTGTCACCCACCAGCAAGGCAGCTATCACAGACTAGTGACACAGTGTGCCCCTGTGGGATGTGCACAGGACCTATGTCCCACAGCATGGTGTGTGACCAGTCTTTGCATGTCACACAGACCCCCGGGTGAGCAATGTGGCATGTGTGCACACATGCAGGCGTGCTACTCCCCCCTTGCCCACCCCAAACGCCATGTGGCAGGACTACATGGATCAGTACTGTGGAGAACATGGCCCATGGGGGTACAATACACCCCCGTGTGTGGCATGCAGATGAGCACAGTTGTGTTACATGACTGTCTTTTCATATGTCAACGTCTGAGCTGGGGGAGACACAGCATGACTATACCCAGACATGTAACGTTGTATCCATTTGTAAGGTACACCCACATTTTCATTGTAACACGGCCCGGAAGTGTGTATGGCACAGGTAAAAGGGGACCCCAAAGGGATCAGCTAGACATACGGTCCAGAATTTGGGCCTGCCCTGTGTACCCACATGGTGTAATATGGCAACCACAGCACCATGTGGGCCATTTTGTGTACATCAACCATGTACAACGGGTATGCCTGTATAGGGGCAGTATCCATGTGATACACCGCATGACTGTCAAAGCAAAGGTGATGTGTATGCACTTTTGTGATGTAACTGATGAATGATATCCCCATATACTGCCACACTGACACCTGTATGGGTGTCAGCAACAAAGGATGAGCTAGAATGCTGCCAGGTATGTAGAAGTGGTATATGTAGGCATGACAGTACTTTTGAACAGGTAGTGTGATGCAAATACTGAGCATGAGGGGCCACATGTCTGAGACCCCACACGCCCTGAAATGGAAAAGCATGATATGCCTGCACCTCTGTGTGATCTGTGCAGAAGGCACATGGGGAAAATGCCCATACAAAGGGGATGTGATGCTGGATGTGCACACTGTCAATAGCATGTGGAATGGTGCAAGGGGAAAAGGGAGATCATGTCTGATGTGATACCCTCTGTACCCCCCAAAACCCCCCATGCAATAATATGACAGGTGGCCAGCATGGGATGTGGTGTTCTGTCAGAAGCCCAACAAGGGTGCCAGGGGCATGCAGGTAGTCAATGAGTGTGTGAAGCATGTGTGTCAAGATGTGGCCCAGTGCCATACTGAATGGGCTGGGGGTAGAGATGCAGCCCCATAGCAATGCAGTACCATCCATGTGTAGTGTGATAGATGTGGTAGTGTGGTGGTCAGGTGCACACATGAATGGGCTAAATCACTACGGTGCTGCTGCAAAACATGTAACAGCCAGGTTGGCGGGGTACAACAACACGCGGTTTATGACATTGGGACTGTGTTCCCCGACATAACATGTGCATGGACTATGTATGTGTCCACAGGGTTAATACAATGTCCAGCCGGATTGGAACCCTGTAGTGAGTGAGAGTGTGTATTGTTGGTACCCCCTTGGGGCAGGATGCCAGCAACATTTTGTTTAAAGCCTGCATGACCGTGGTATTTAAATGTGGATTGTCAAACAGCAAAACATACCACCACACTTTAGGGCCCACACTGCAATGTCTGGCAGTCATGTAGGTAGCTAGCTGTGGAGTATGTCATGCACCAGCAGGACACACCGACTTGGCACACAACACACAGGTGAACAAAAATACCGGCAACAGCCTGCACATGTGCCCATACAGCACGTGTGCATGGAACAGGGAAAACCACTGTGGGTGTGAAAATGCCAGCACCACCATGTCTCAGTGTGGAATAGCAGGTCCCTACCAGGGGTAATGTAGCAGAAGTGCACTGTGATCACGGGGATAGGGACATAGACTGTCCATCGGGCGGTGCCATGCCCTCAAAACCTCTGTCAGTGGATGTCAGTAATACCGCTGTAGGGGGTACCATGCATGCTGCCATGGTTGTGTTTGGGGTGGCTAGCAGGGATGGTAAGCATGGATGTTCAGCAAACAGAGGGGAGGTGTGTACCAGCAAAAGACACATGAGGTTTGGTGCATGCTGAGGGTAGGATTGTATGTGTCTGTAATGTGTCACCCAGCTATGCGTGCATGGCCAAGCATTTTGGGGGGAGTCCATACCAGGGGAAGGGGTTTCTGGCAAAAATAGCAAACAACTGTCCCAGGTGCAATGTACAGCATGCCAACCCAAATGGCATGTAACCTGTGGTGTACAGTGTCTGCACTGTCGTGTCACAATGGGGTACAAACATGGGTATCTGAACATGGACTACCTATGATGCAATGTGTCAGGAAGATACAGTATTTTGTAAATCACGGTGTGGGGGGGAAACCCCCCACCTTTTGTGTTGCAGTCCAGGTATGTGACTGGGAGGTATGATCTGTGTACAATCTGGGCTGGCAGGTGTGGTAGGGCATGGAGGCAGGTCCCAGGCACTGAGATAAATGACATTTTCTGTACGGGTGCAGTGCTGTGTACAGCACAGTGGACGGTGTAACCATTGTCACACATCACTGCATGCTGTGCCTACCTGTGACAGCCCTGCCAGAGCCAGGCATGTGGCACCCCTGCCCGGCAGCATAGCATGAGAAGATGTACATTTGGGGTGCACACCAGCCAGATGTCCACACGCATGTGCCACGGTAGGGGGTTCAACACGACTATCAGACTGGACAGACAGCACATGCCTGCATAACAACAGTATGACCATAGTCAACAGTCCCAGTGACAGAGTAGGCCAATGTAGACTATCCCTGCATGCAGACCAGTGGCTACTGGACACCTGGCTAGACACACACCTGGACGGTTAATTCACCATTGAGCCATCACACGTCCACGTCCATGTGGGCTGTACAATGTCATCACAGGGTGGTCACAATAGCAGGTGCCAAGGCAGACACGGTGTACCAGGTGATGTGTCATGTGTGCATATGTTGAGTAGCACAGCCGTTCACATGTCTGCAACACACTGGTGCACGGTGTATACTGTTACATGATGAATGGAACTGCACTGCCACCCACTACAGGGCCAGCTGGCACAGGTGTGTTGTGACTGGTGTAACCCATGTTTGCACAGGATACACACTGCTGCTGTAGGCAGCCATGCTGGTGGCCACCAGTGATATATGCAGTGGTCATACAAACATACCATTTTACAGTGTCCGAGCAGGAATGTAAATTGTCGTGGGCGATGTGCTGCCCTATGTGAATATTGGTGTTGTTGTGAATGTCACACATCCAGAAAGACACCATCTGGTACAGTCATGGTTGCTTCATACCGGTACACACATCCACAGCAGTCAGAACCCAGACCGACCAGTGTGTCTGCCCCTGTACTGTGTGACACATGTGCGCATAGTAGGAACACCTCACTGTCATCTAAGCCGGCTGCATGTTGGCTGGAATGTGCTTTGTAGAAATGTGTACAATGCTGGTAGCTGATAGGTACCTGGAGTCAGACACAGGCACACTATGTCAGCCACTGTAAACCACATACTTTACTTTATTTTTAACAGACACAATAATGCAGTGACATGGGCATTGATATATGACCCAACCCCACCGGTATGTTGCACATAGATGTGGTGTCGTGTAGTATAACATGGATGCAGACACTCCACAGGTGAGGCACCATGTTGATGTGGTGGGGGCATTGCTGGTGTATATGTCACAGTAGTAGATGTACACAGACATGTCCTGCAACCGTCATGTGAGGTGGCTGTGGTATGTCACTGGACATGCCCACAGATTACATGTCCGCAGGAGATGTGGTAGGTGTGTACCACATGTGACATGCTGACAACAATCTGAGTGCCTTTACATGGCTGCCGGTGTACCTGTGTGACAATGTGTATGATGGGTGCAAAGGCACATAGTAATGTGTTAACTGTGCCTAAGCCCCACATAACTGCATAGCCTGTGAACACTTACAGTACAAGGTATGTGGGATGATGTAACCACAGGTGGAGATAGGCCATGGACGGCCTGGCACATGTGTGTGTGCAGTGTTCACGTCCACGACACATGAGCATCTGAGCTAACATCACCCGGTTGTACAGGTCGCATGTACATATGTTCAACAACATCTATGTCCCACCACTGGCCACCAACGGACCGATGGACAACCAAATGTGCAGGTATGAGATATTGCAGCACATCCTGGTCACCACTGCAGAACAGGCCTGCCGCGAACATGTGCACGGTAAGGTCTGCGCCACCTGCGGTCAACCGTTCGTTGGGTGCTTAAGGCACCAATAGTCATTAATGGCCACAGATGGGCGTGCATGCGCTCTGTGTGTATGTCTGTGAATGGCTCCGGCGCACTTAATATAACGTGTCTCACCATTGTGGTTTCATGACCAACAAGATGGGTTGTGTATGTGTGGGGGTGCATCCTTGTGTGCGCGCGGTCAGATGCGGCGATACCATCAGTGGAGCGCTGTGTGAACATCTATGTCCCCGCGCTGGATACCTGCCAGACCAGCACCACCACATTCACACAGGAGGATGGCGGTGTGTGGTGCGGCAACGAACGTATGGGTAACGGCGGGCAGTATGTGTACATGTGTCACCACATCGGTTCGGATATCCATGTGCATGGGATAGTGGTGTGTGTACACATACAGCACT
>NW_025052448.1:0-11248 GCF_019279795.1 Protopterus annectens | reverse complement strand
TAAAAAAATTATTACATGAAGCTAGATTAATCCTGTCAATAATAGAGAAATTAAACACAGCAGAAGGATATTTCTGGACATGCTTATATAATACATTGGACAGCATGCCACTTCTTTTTTTTTAAAACAGGTTTATTGTTTTAACATACAAGAGAAATATCATAACAATTTTATACAAGTAATTAAAAATAGATATGATTATAACATTCAACAAAACAACTAAAGTATTTACAAAGACATCCACTACAATCAGATCAATTAATTAAACTAAAATACCATGCTATTGAAATTAGGATTTTTTTAACACATTTTGTAAATTATCCCATACAATATAATAAGATGTTTTTCTAGTTGTTCTTGACCTAATTGTGTTTATTCCCATACGGCACACTATATTCATAACATTTTTAAATTCATTGAACGAAGGAGGTGTATCTGAAATCCAATTTCTGATTATTATTTTCCTAGCCACTGCTAGAATAGACCATAACAAGTGAAGCTTAACCTTTTTAACACTTTGAGGTACAGGTGTGTTGAATAATATAAGAGATTTAGAAATAATGAAATTATCTGTAAAAAGAGCCTGCAAAAATTCATTAATTGACTTCCAGTATTCTTTCAATTTTATACAGTCATAAAACATATGAGCCCAGTCAGCATTAATTTCTACATTACATTTCTTACATAGATTATCTTTATTATTTATTTTATTCATCATCAAAGGTGTATAAAAAGATCTATGTAAAAATTTCCATGTATAAAGTCTCCAGACAATGGAAGACGTAGTTCTATAGGCAGATTCCAATATATATTGTTTATCTTGTTGATTTGGTGGGTCCCCATTAATAGAAGTGAAATAATTCCAGTATGTATCTACACTGTACAAAGTTTCTTGTCTGATAATTTTATGTATGTATGAAAGTTTACCTTTATTAGAAACTTTATGTTGTAAATTTAATATCAAGTAATCAATCAGTGTTGGAATAGATTCTTTAACTGTTATAGACATTAGATCTATTTTATTAATGAGATGTTGTCTAAAGGTCTGAACCTCTAACCAGCAAGTTTCTCTTAGATCAAATTCTTGTTTTAAGAAATCTAGATTTTTAACTTTATTATCAGATATCAGCTGATACCAGTACTTTAGATCATTATCTATAGCTAAATGAGTTCCTTCAGAAGTAGATGACAAAAGCATACCCTGAGTATACATTATAGGAATATAATAAAATTCCATTCCTATACTTAGGGTGCATGAATATAAAGTTACGATAGCTAATAATAATATTTAATGGGTAACAAACCATATGTTTAGGTGTAATAGGTGAAGTACAAAATTCCTTTAGTAACCATAACATGGAGTTATTTACAATCATATTTTTATGTGTTAAGGAGATTTTCATGAAGTGCATACTAATTAGCTCCCAATAATCTTTCCATTTTTAGACATATGACTGATCTATTAATAAAGTAATAACTTTTACAATAAAAGAGATAGTATATAAATTAAAGTCTGGAAAAGAAATACCCCCTTGAGACCAGCTATTAGCATGTTTCTTTAATGCAATTCTAGGTCTATTAGGTGCCCATAGGAAATTTAACATTAGTGTATTCAGTTTCTTGATAATTATTTTTGTAGGTGGAAGTATTATTGATTGTATTAAGTATAAAATCTTGGGGAATATTATCATTTTAATAATTGTAAGTCTCTCCTCCATAGTAAAAAACATATTATTCCAGGTATTAAAAGATTTTGTATATTAAGAAAACAGGTATTATAATTATTATATATAATAGATTTAATATCTTTAGATAGTATTATACCTAAATAAGTTATCTGACCTGAATTGGGTACATATTTAGTAAAATCACTAATGAGAATATTTTCGTGTATATATAGGTAGTATTTTAGTTTTCTTCATTGAATATTAAACCAGAAATACTTTTAAAATTCATCATTTTATCAAATAGAGACTGCATAGAAGAATTAGATCCTGCTGATGTAATTAGAACATCATCTGCAAAAAGTTGAATTGTGGATGTTGTATTTTCATCTATTCCAAAACCCTCTATGTCAGTACTGTTTCTGATCAAATTAGCCCAAGGCTCCATTACTAAAGTGAATAATAGTGGAGAAAGTGGACATCCTTGTTTTGTACCTTTAAAAATGGATATTTTTTGTGAAACATATGTTCCTACCTTAATATAAGCCAATGTTCCTTTGTATAAATGCTCAATTAGATTTAAAAATGCATCTGAGAAGTTTGTGCACTTCAGTAAGGTAAACAGATAGTCCCAACTAACTGAATCAAATGCTGAACTTATATCAAGACTAATAAGTGTTAAATCTTTCTTTTTCCTATTTGCAAAATCAATTAATGTTAACGTTCTTCTTATATTATCAAAAGTATTTCTATTTACAATGAAGCCTGTCTGATCTATATCTATAATGCCGGAGATGATCGTCTTCAATCTATCAGCAAAAATACTCATAAACATTTTATAATCAACATTAAGTAATGAGATGGGCCGATATGAAGTACATCTAGTTGGATCTTTATTAGGTTTTAAAATTGGCGAAATAAATGTATATTGCCAAGATGGGGGGGGTTATTAACTCAGTTTGGGCCAAAATAAAAACCTTATCTATTAATGAATATGTACTTTTAGAAAGGATTTTATATATCTATGGTATAATACCATCATTACCCGGTGCTTTGTTTGATTTAAGCTTATTTATTTGTGTAATAACCTCTGTATATGAAATACTTTTGTCCAATAGTTTAATCTGTTGTTTATTAAGCTTATTATTCATGTTTGTGGTTATAAACTCCTTTATTTTATCTTTAGGTTCCATGTTAATGTTATTATGGT
Source organism: Protopterus annectens (assembly GCF_019279795.1). Taxonomy (NCBI): domain Eukaryota; kingdom Metazoa; phylum Chordata; order Ceratodontiformes; family Protopteridae; genus Protopterus; species Protopterus annectens. Next base: position 8,374 of record NW_025052448.1, on the reverse strand, counting down.
TAATTTTGTGAAAGTGATTTCTAAATTCATCTAGTATTTCTGGTATACTAGAAACATTCTTCTTTTCCTTAGAGAAAAGATTTTTTTGATATGGTTTTGTTTATTCAACCTTTTTGTTTTATTTTAAGTCTATGTAAGTATTTGGGGCTTATTGAATAAGACAAAAACTTGTATTTCTCTAAAGTTATTTTAACTTTATGAGTTAAAAATTTCTTTGTATTTCTCATTTAGTTTGTTTATTTCTTCAATGACTTTCTTGTCCATAATATTTTCTTTATTATTATGTTTATAAGAGTCTAATTTACTTTGAATATCTAACAATTCCTTATCCCAAGATTTCCTTTTATTATTATACCATCTGATACTTTGTCCGTATAGATATGATTTTAAGGCATCCCAAACATAGACAATGGAGACTTCAGGAGTATTATTTATGTCTAAAATGTTTTACTTCTGAAAGTATATATTCTTTATAGTCTTTAGTTGAGTTAAGTATGCTGGTATCCTTTTGATCTGAACATTATGAGTATTTTTATCATGAATTCAAAAACAATTGAATTATGATCAGATATAGGACATGAAATGATTTTGGAATTAATTAAATCTGTTACCATCTGGTTAGAAATAAAGACCCTATCTATTTTTGAATAAGGTTTGTATCTGTTAGAAAAAAAGGTGTATGGTAATGATTTTGAATCTATCTGATTATTAATATCATTTAAATGATAAGAATTAGCAAAATCATTTAAATGTTTTGCATTAGATGTAATTCTTCTTTTTCCTATAGTGGTAGTATCACTTTCATGTAGTATACAATTAAAGTCACCAGCTAAAATAATATCTCCTATAGAGAATGATATGATCTTATCAAGATGATGTTTCACTGTATTAATACCAATTCCAGGTATCCAATATACATTAATTAAAGTGTAAGTCTTCCCATTAATTTGTATTGTAACCATACAAAACATTCCTTTGTCATCCTGATAAGACTTAATGGTTTTAGGAATGGGCATACTTTTATTCCATAAAATAGCCACTCCTCTTTTTTTCTGAGTGTGCTCTGAACTAACCAATACTGTATATTGGTTTGTGGCTAGTTTATCAATATCTTTTTTCAAGAGACGGGTTTCTTGCAGGAAGACTAAGTTGGCCTTATGTAAATTAATGTATCTTATTAGGCTTGGCCTTTTACACGGATTATTCAATCCATTACTGTTTAAAGAAATTCCTTTTAAAGATGTCATTTGGCATTTTTAAAACTTAAGAATCTTATGATCAAATAACAAACAACATAAGTAATGCTACATCTCCTCCTTTAGGTGTACCTTTAAATATTGCTGTATTTATTGAATCTCTTATGGGATTTTGTATAGGATTCAATTTTGTTTGTAGTGACAATGAGTGTACAAAATATATTGTGGATGTCAAAACTATATACATATAACAATGAACAAGTGAAAATAATGTAAGGATTAAACCTTGCATCCAGCCTGGAGTTAAAACTCCAACTTAGAGTAGTATTTACCACTCAAGTTAACCCCTTACCCTAAGCAGCAGTACCTCAGCTACCACCTTATCAATTTAATACTGGTTATATTTAAATTAAATTAACAGCTTTCAATTCAATTATCTAGCAAGACAAGACTACACATTTGATAAAACAGCATCATATAAACTAAAATAAACTTTTTTTAAAAAACTATTCATACTACTATATACATCTATGTAATATAATACACTTGCATTCAAATAGCATTCAAATAATCTTGATATTAGGAACCAAGAGGAGAGAGAGAAATAAAAGACGTGAAAGAGGGAGAGAGAGTGAAAGAAAGAGAGAAAGAAAAAAAAAAAAAGGAAGGCATATTTACATATTAATTTATTCAAAGTATGTAAAAATAAGTTCTAACATTCATTTAAATCAAAAACTTTGGCTAATATGGTTCAGACATTACATATATTAAGATGCATCTATTTTCTGTCATGTAAATGCAGTCAACAGCTTCCAAAAACATTGAATTGCTTGTATATGAGCATTTTACTCATACTCATTATTGTCAATAGAATAAAATATTATATTTATAGAAATTGTTATAAATCATATTGCATAGTTATGCAAATTCTCAGAAACACTTGCATTATTGTAAAAAAGCCATCTGTATTTTGTATGTCTATACTACTGCTTTAAAATATATCACATGACAATTTCTTCCAGAATAGAGTTATAAAGTTATTTATGCTTGTCAATCAGATGAATTAAATGAGTTATAGTAATGTATATGTTTGGAACATAAGTTTTAACACAGATTAGTATGCTGCAGTCAAGTAGATTTTCAAAAACACTTGAATAAATGTTTCATTTTCTATGCCTTCTAAAATAAGACATTTACTTACTACAAGAAACTGCATCATTTAAAATCATTATAACTGACATATTTTATGAATTATAACATAAATATTTAAGTAATTATATAAAATAACTCACATTTAAATGTTAGAGAGTTCATTTTCCTTCACATAGTCGCATTTGCATCAGTTCTACTTCCTGGTAGAGTGTTATTCCTGAATCTGCGATGTGTCAGTGTGATATCTGGGTCAAAGGTCAAATTGACTGCTTTCAGCTTCTCTGTGAGAATTCTGAGAGTTGAAGCTTTTGAAACAACTCTAGGACACTGTTCATGAGGTAGCCCACATTCCAGATTGTCTCCCTTAACATTTTGGTGGGAAACTTGTTAAAAATTAGTGACAAACATTCATTTAGCAGTGTAAATGCATCTAAACATGACAAAACCTTTGCGATGTATTTTACAGGTTATTACAGCCTCTATGTAAGTGAAATTAAGCCCAAAGTTATTAATAAGTAATAAAACTCAATATTTTTGTCCCAACTCAATTTTATGCAAATCTTATTATTTACTGTGTCTATATGATCAAAAGCATTTCTATATATTAATATGAAAAAAATAAAGAGAAAGAATAAAGAAAAGAAAAAGAGAGTAGAAAATAAGAGTGTAAAGCAGAAATAAAAAAAATGTAAGAGAAAGCTATAAGAAGTATATACAATGGAATATTACTGTTTATATTGATAGAGTTAAAAATAAAACATATTATTTACTATTATTTAGTTCTAATTATTAATAGTTAAAGCATGACAGATTATTTACAAACAAGCATAAGCAGTATAATCAAGAAAGTATAATTAGGAATAGCATTTGAAGAACATATAAACTTTTTACAAGGAATACATATGTTATTATTCCATTTATCATATTTTCATTACTCTTCTCTCCCTGCCCTCCCCCACCCTTTACCCACTACATAATCTAAATAGAATGTCATTGTTTAAACAAAGAAAAGAAGAAAAGGAGAAAAAAAGAGAAAAAAAATGTATCAAATTACTGACCTTACTTCTCTTTTTCAGAAAGAGAAACAAATTGAATAATAGCTTGTTATTAGTTCCTCAGATATTTTGACTGGTTATGAAACAAAACATTTCTTTGCACACAGAGAGTAACTTTGATTAAATCTTTTTCAGAATATTTGTCGCTTTCTGGAAATGCAGGAACTATATTTAAAAAGATTAATAATGAAGTAAAATGATGAGAGAAAAAGAAAAAAAACATAGAACAAATCATTTGTTTTGTAGTCTCTTCTTCTTCTCTGAAGTCTTCCACGAAGTTTCAGTTGCCAGTCTCTTTAATGAAGGACTAGCCCATTCCATTTCCTCTATTTTATCCAAAATCTTATTTTTTGATAAACAGTAAAGCAGAGTCTAAGTCATCAAAAATTTTAGGACCATCAGGAAGGAAGCTTTTTAGCTTGGCAGGAAACAGAAGGTATGTTTTAAACTGTGCTTTTTAAGCTCCCTTATTAGTGGCAGAAAAACTTTTCTTTTAGCTATTACCAAGGAAGAATAGTCATTATCAAACGCACAGTTGTCTCATTAATCTTAACAGGAGCTTTAGCCCAAGCAGATTTAAGAACCATCTCTTTATCAAAGATGATAGAAATCTAACTATAACTGATCTAGGATAGTTTTTGTTAGAGTTAGTATTAGCTATAGATCTATGTGCTCTTTCGATACCAAAAGAGAATGCTTCTGGTAAGTCTAAAGTTTTAGGGAGCCATGTTGTTAAAAGAAGTAATATTATTACCTTCAATATTTTCTGGCAGTCCAAAAATCCTAATGTTATTGCCTAGATCTATTTTCCAGGTCATCCAGCTTTGTTTGTAAATGTGTATTTTGTTTCAGCAGAAACTCAATGTTGATTTCCTCTTCTTGGATTCTATTTTCCATGTCATTCACAGCTTCTTCTATGCCTGTCATCTGGATCTTCTGTTGTTACAGGTCTATATGTAACAAGTCTATTTGTTTTGTAGTTTTTTCTATGAAGGTATCAATTTTAGTATCCATTTTATCCATCTTAGCAGTAAGTTGCTGGATTATAGTTATCAGAGACTGAAGTTCTTTCTTGATGCTGGAGTCCTGAGAATTTGTCTTACTGGAACTCATTTCAGACTGATAAACTGACAGGAAAATTTCCAAAGTGGTTTCTGACAGGAATATTGTTAAAATTTCCTTTCTTTTTTAGATATAGTTCAAGAACTATATAAAACAAACATATTTAGAAAGAAAATTACTTCAAAAATTATTTTTTTAAGTAATTAATTCCTATCAGTGTAATGAAATTGGTGGAGCTGAAGAAATCTGCTGCTATCCTGTGTTCATCCTTGGCCACGCCCCGACAGCATGCCACTTCTGATATCACTCATATGCTCAAAAATCTGAGTTCTCACTAAAATGTCTGTTATTTTAATGGAGAATGTTTTTACAGCTTAAGGTACTGCCATGGGAGCACCATTTGATCCCATTCATGCTGACCTACTTATGGGTTTTCTTGAAGAGCAGATTATCTATGATGCTTCTCATAGTATTTCTGGGAGTCTATAGGTATATGGCGTAGACACCTGGATGATATTTGGCTTGTTTGGAAGTCTGATTTAACTTATTAGGATGAGTTCATAGAACATCTTAATGAAAATAAATTGGGTATACAATTTAGTGTTCAATATGATCTTGTACACATCACTTTTTTTGGATGTTGCCATCTCAAAAACAAATGTTGGCACTTTAAACACTACTGTGCACCAGAAAAACCCAGAGTTTAACACATTTTTACATGCTACTAGCTGCCATCCACCCCACATTATCCACTATATTCCCAAATCACAGTTTTTAAGAGTTCATAGAATATGTTCCTCAGATGCTGAATGTAAAATACAGGAACTTGATTTGGTTAGAAAATTTTGGACAGAGGGTATAATTATAAGAAAGTTATGAACACTCGAGGCTCTGTCCGAGAAGTTGATAGACCAGAGTTGTTGCAGTATAAAAAACATGAATTCAGGGATGATGCTTTCAAGCTGGTGACTAATTATAACAGTAAATATAGGGTTTTGCAAGAGTCTTATCTACAAACACAGGGACATCCTTATAGTAGATAAAATATCTGAGTTAGTCACTGCATGTTGTTTATTTTCTTACAAAAGAGGAAAAACTATTGGTAATTATTTTAATCATTATAAGAAAAGTGCTAGACATAAAATGAATACACAGACAACAATCGATTGCATCCCTGTAGTGGGTTGCCACCCATATGGGCATTGCTCTTCATGAAAGTATGTTTTAAAAATGAAACAATTTACATTTAGGAATACCCCCAAATTTTTATTACTCTGTGTTTTTGTAGTTGCTTTTCTGACTGGGTAATTTACTTAGCTACTACTACTACATGGTCAGCTTTTTATGTAAGAAAGAGATCTAGACAATTTAAAACTTGGATTTTTGAGTATATGAGTGATATCAGAAACGGCCACATGCCCATGCCTTATATAAGCATGTCCAGAAACATCCTTCTGCTGTGTTTAATTTCACTACTACTGACAGGATTAAACTAGCTTCATGTAATAAGCTGGGTTGCCTTGACATCCTGAAAAATAAGAAATATTCCTGGATAGTGATATCAGGGGCTTTATTTTCACTGGGGCTTAATGAAGTGATGCTGTCTCTTTAAATGGGGCTGATTTTCTAATGGTTTTCTATCTCTTGTATATTTTAATGTGGCATTGCTGCTTGGAACTTTAACACTGATGAAGGCATGGATTTGCTGAAACAAGTCTGTTCCTTAATGAAATAATATTAAATAAATGGTTTTGCTGAATTGATTTACTGGCTGCTGTTGTTTGGATTCATCGTTTTGCCTTTGTACTTGGCTGTACCTGCACAGACTTTTTTATTCAATATTTTAAAACAATTCATGGAACCTCTCATGGTCATGATTGTATGTAGAATTTTATTTATTTATTTTAACATTTGTTGACCGGGATAGTCCGACTCGATACATGTCCATTTTCAGCGGAGGCCCAGGGAGAAAAGCTCCAAAGGATTTAATACAGACAAAGAGACTTAAATACAACATATTAAAGTACATCCGTTGACAGTCATATTGCCACATAAAGTACAGGACATCTGACATGCTTTACATCTGGAAGTTTTGCTTATGAAACAGTAGGATTAATGTGACACTTAACTGAAAAAGAATTGTTAAAGATACATAGGTGTTCCAGTGTTACCAGGTATTAATAAGGCCTGGCACAGGGGCAGAGCCAATGCGTTAAGTAGTACTGCCTGAGGGCTTTCTTAAATTTAGAAAGGGTAGCGTTCATTGTAATGTCCTGAGGTAGTGAGTTCCAAGCTTTGCCTGCAGAGTTGGCAAACGTGGAGTTCTCAGCTAAATTCTTAGCTATAGTGGTTTAGGCTACAATTCTACTGGATGATCTGAGTGATCTTTGGTTGGTGTGAGGTCTGATGATATTACTTAAGGCAGGGATATTGTCAGGTTGGGAGTGAGGTCTGATGATATTACTTAAGGCAGGGGTATTGTCAGGTGGGGAGTGAGGTCTGATGATATTACTTAAGGCAGGGGTATTGTCAGGTTGGGAGTGAGGTCTGATGATATTACTTAAGGCAGGGGTATTGTCAGGTTGGGAGTGAGGTCTGATGATATGACTTAAGGCAGGGGTATTGTCAAGTTGGGAGTGAGGTCTGATGATATTACTTAAGGCAGGGGTATTGTTAGGTTGGGAGTGAGGTCTGATGATATTACTTAACGCGGGGGTATTGTCAGGTTGGGAGTGAGGTCTGATGATATTAATTAAGGCAGGGGTATTGTCAGGTTGGGAGTGAGGTCGGATGATATTACTTAAGGCAGGGGTATTGTCAGGTTGGGAGTGAGGTCTGATGATATTACTTAAGGCAGGGGTATTGTCAGGTTGGGAGTGGGGTCTGATGATATTACTTAAGGCAGGGGTATTGTCAGGTTGGGAGTGAAGTCTGATATGACCTAATGCAGGGGTATTGTCAGGTTGGGAGTGAGGTCTGATGATATTACTTAAGGCAGGGGTATTGTCAGGTTGGGAGTGAGGTCTGATATTACCTAACGCAGGGGTATTGTCAGGTTGGGAGTGAGGTCTGATGATATTACTTAAGGCAGGGGTATTGTCAGGTTGGGAGTGAGGTCTGATGATATTACTTAAGGCAGGGGTATTGTCAGGTCGGGAGTGAGGTCTGATGATATTACTTAAGGGAGGGGTATTGTCAGGTTGGGAGTGAGGTCTAATGATATTACCTAAGGCAGGGGTATTGTCAGGTTGGGAGTGAGGTCTAATGATATTACCTAAGGCAGGGGTATTGTCAGGTTGGGAGTGAGGTCTGATGATATTACTTAAGGGAGGAGTATTGTCAGGTTGGGAGTGAGGTCTAATGATATTACCTAAGGCAGGGGTATTGTCAGGTTGGGAGTGAGGTCTGATGATATTACTTAAGGCAGGGGTATTGTCAGGTTGGGAGTGAGGTCTGATGATATTACTTAAGGCAGGGGTATTGTCAGGTTGGGAGTGAGGTCTGATGATATTACTTAAGGCAGGGGTATTGTCAGGTTGGGAGTGAGGTCTGGTGATATTACTTAAGGCAGGGGTATTGTCAAGTTGTGAGTGAGGTCTGATGATATTACTTAAGGCAGGGTATTGTCAGGTTGGTTAAGAACTCTGACGGCCACAATAAGTTGGTTGTATTGAATTTGCCTTGATAGCTCTAGCCATCCTGGATTTTGTAGGTCTGTGCAGTGATGTGTTCTGTAGGGCAGCCCAGTGGCAAATCTAGCTATGCTGTTATAGCAGGCAGAAAGTCTGTTGAGTTCTGTTTTGTTTAAGTTGGCCAGTATTGGGGAGGCATAGAAGAGGGTGGAGAGGAGATGGGAGTAGGCAATAGCAGTCCTCGCTGGTGGGGTTAGGAATAGTCAGTTTTATGAAA
>NW_025052447.1:7500-10000 GCF_019279795.1 Protopterus annectens | reverse complement strand
CAATTTTTGGGTTTGTTTCTGGGCATGTAGTAATGTTATACTTGCATCTGCTTTATACTGCTACAATTTTCATAGTAATTTACAGCAGAATAGCTATTTGTAGTCACCTTTATTTGAATTTGTAGGAGGCAGTTTTCTTTTGAAAGTGAAGGAACCACAAATGTGATCCCAAGAACAGTGTGATGCATTGAATGAAAATATGAATTACTTATACTAAGTATGAGTCTGAGATCGCAGTACCTTAAAGTGTGTTCCCTTTACTCCTAGGGACAGTGATTTCATAGTATACATCAAAACAAGGGTAAGTAGATCTGCAAGAAGCAATGCCTTCTTGCAAATTTGCTTTAAAAGGACTAATGTATGTGCTTACTTTTGCCATTTTGCTTGTATATCTATTAGTTTCTCTTTATTTGTGCATTTTATCATTCATTTTATTTATTTTTGTAACAATGGGACTTGCAATGATAATAGGGAGCCTTAGCACACACCATGAAAGGGGTAGTTGAGTAGGAAATTTCAGAGGCTTTCTTCTGTATACTTCTTTTTGCCTCTGTGTATTCATTAGTAGTTTGAGACCTATTTGTGTAGTTTTCAAAAATCACACTGCAGGCGAAGTCTCCAGTGTGACACTTTTCTGTTAGATAAAATAATATCACAAAGCCTGTGAAGCAGTTTATCTGCCTTAGGAAATATAAAGACTCTTTTTCTCCTTATTTATTAACATCAACTAAAACATATGTAAAAGAATCAACATTTGGTTGAACCAACTTTCCTTTGTATGCTAAGCCATTCTCTAGTTCAGATTTCCATTCTAAACATATCTTGTGTTTCTCACTGCTCTATTTTCCTTCATTGAATGGAAAGGCTTGCTTCAGTGCGGAAGGGATATTTCTACTTGTCTTTAGAGTGGCATTATTTGCCAATTAAATTTCAACTGTGGGTACATATGGAATGAGAATGGAGCTTTTGAGTTTGAGACTTCATGAAAAAGTCCCTTACCATAATTATGTGACTGGCAATTCACACACACACACACACACACACACACACACACACACACACACACACACACACACACACACACACACACACTCTCTCTTACCCTGAGTAGTGCTCGGCCTCTTCTGTTCCACCCTCATGTTGCTGCTGCTGCTGCCATTAATCCTGGGCTCGGCTCCGTTTCAGAGCTTGCTGTATCCCCCAGCCTGCTACCACCATTAATCCCAGCTCCGTGAGCTCGCTATATCCCTGGCCCTTTTGCTGCTGCCATTAATCCATTTCAGGGCTCACTGACTGTATCCCGCCTCTCCTGTTCCACATGTTGCATTCCCACCGTTAACTTAACCAACAGCCAGCCAGAAATGATGATGCGAGTTCCTTGAGCTCAATTCCGACTGGCTGGTAGCCTGATGGTGCTGACGTCATCGCGCACGTGACGACGTCAGCTCCGACAGTGTGAAAATTTAAAAAAAAAGAAAAGAAAAATCGGAAATGAATGTGTGCCACTCGGGAATCGTGGCACCCCTTCATTTGGACCCCAAAACTCGGTAAAAACTGAGTAATTCGGAACGGTTAGGAGGTCTGATATATAAGGATAATAATACTGTAACTACTATTACTTGTAACGAACAAGTGGTTAGGAAGAAAACTCAAACTGATACAACTGTGTTTCCTGTAACAGACACTAGACCCACTGTGTCTACCCCTTTCCCCATAGCCAATACCTCGCATGTAGGGAGACGGAGGTCTCAGAGCAGAGGCAGGAGCAAACGGAAGGGATCGGGAGGGGAACATTTTGGGCCCACACTGAAGAAAATGTGGGAGAGAGTGGGGGGTCCTTAGTAGTCAACTTATCAGACAAGATATTGAGTGTCTATGAAGAGAAAGTATTAAACAAGGGACTTAGTTTTATTCCCACATGTGACAGTGATATCACTGAGTCAATAGTGGACATTAAAATGTTCGTTAGGAAAGTACAGTTAAAATTAGACTTTGGAGGTCAGAGTGATAGTACAATGGAGGACAGATTAGATAAATTTCGTCCCAACAGTTTATTACTGCCATTATTACATCCTTTACTGGATACATTCTCAAAAATGGTGGAGAATGATCTTTATAAGTACTATACTGAGAAAAAGCAGAATGGTTCCAGTAGAAAGAGATTTAATCTTAGTTATTTACAAAGAAAAGCCTTGAATGATCTTAAAGGTGACCATGATATAACAATCAGACCGGCTGATAAGTATGACCAGTTGTGATTTTAGATACTAAAAAGTATATAAATAGTATGATACTCATGCTAAGTAATGAGGAATTTTATAAGGTTATTAACTTGGAAGAATAGTAAAGGTATTTTCTCTCTCAAGTATATACACTGGATGATTTGTACCAGAGTCATCATTTCTGAAAACCTTTTAAAATATTTGAAAGTATGTAACCCTTGTTACCTATAATTCAGGGTCTTCCAAAGATACACAAGTCCTTACAGAACCACCTATGT